>NW_026089624.1:21588771-21603552 GCF_024586455.1 Bactrocera neohumeralis | reverse complement strand
ACTTCGACTCATCGGCTGCTGTCATCGCCCAAGCCTCTGCACCATATAGCAGGACGGGAATTATGAGCGACTTATAGAGTTTAGCTTTTGTTCGTCGAGAGAGGACTTTACTTTTTTCAATTGCCTACTCAGTCCGAAGTAGCACCTGTTGGCAAGAGCAATCCTGCGTTGGGTTTCCAGGCTGACATTGTTGGTGTTGTTTATGCTGGTTCCAAAATAGACGAAATTATCTACAACTTCAAAGTTATGACTGTCAACACTGACGTGAGAGCCAAGTCGCGAGTGCGACGACTGTTTGTTTGATGACAGGAGATATTTCGTTTTGCCCTCGTTCACTGCCACACCCATTTTCTGTGCTTCCTTATCCAGCCTGGAGAAAGCAGAACTAACGGCGCGGGTGTTGAGGCCGATGATATCAATATCATCGGCATACGCCAGCAGCTGTACACTCTTATAGAAGATGGTACCTTCTCTATTTAGTTCTGCAGCTCGAACTATTTTCTCCAGGAGCAGGTTGAAGAAGTCGCACGATAGGGAGTCGCCTTGTCTGAAACCTCGTTTGGTATCGAACGGCTCGGAGAGGTCCTTCCCGATCCTGACGGAGCTTTTGGTGTTACTCAACGTCAGTTTACACAGCCGTATTAGTTTTGCGGGGATACCAAATTCAGACATCGCGGCATAAAGACAGCTCCTTTTTGTGCTGTCGAAAGCAGCTTTGAAATCGACGAAGAGGTGGTGTTTTTCGATTTTTCTTTCACGGGTCTTTTCCAAGATTTGGCGCATGGTGAATATCTGGTCGGTTGTTGATTTTCCAGGTCTGAAGCCACACTGATAAGGTCCAATCAGTTTGTTGACGGTGGGCTTTAATCTTTCACACAATACGCTCGATAGAACCTTATATACGATGTTGAGGAGGCTAATCCCACGGTAGTTGGCGCAGATTGTGGGGTCTCCTTTTTTATGGATTGAGCATAGCACACTTAAATTCCAATCGTTGGGCATGCTTTCGTCCGACCATATTTTACAAAGAAGCTGATGCATGCTCCTTATCAGTTCTTCGCCGCCGTATTTGAATAGCTCGGCCGGCAATCCATCGGCCCCCGCCGCTTTGTTGTTCTTCAGGCGGGTAATTGCTATTCGAACTTCTTCATGGTCGGGCAATGGAACATCTGCTCCATCGTCATCGATGGGGGAATCGGGTTCGCCTTCTCCTGGCGTTGTGCGTTCACTGCCATTCAGCAGGCTGGAGAAGTGTTCCCTCCATAATTTAAGTATGCTCTGGTCATCGGTCACTAGATCACCTTTGGGGGTTCTACAAGAGTATGCTCCGGTCTTGAAACCTTCTGTAAGCCGCCGCATTTTTTCGTAGAATTTTCGAGCATTACCCCTGTCGGCCAGATTATCAAGCTCTTCGTACTCACGCATTTCGGCCTCTTTCTTCTTCTGTCTGCAAATGCGTCTCGCTTCCTTTTTCCACTCTCGGTATCTATCCCATCCCGCACGTGTTGTGGTCGATCGTAACGTTGCGAGGTAGGCAGCCTGTTTTCTCTCCGCTGCGACACGGCACTCCTCGTCGTACCAGCTGTTCTTTTGCACTTTCCGAAAACCAATGGTTTCGGTTGCAGCTGTACGTAAGGAGTTTGAAATGCCGTCCCACAGTTCCCTTATACCGAGTTGTTGACGAAGGGCTCTCAGAGAGCAGGAGTGCAAGCCGAGTAGAAAATCGTTCGGCTGTCTGTTGTGATTGCAGCTTCTCGACGTCGAACCGTCCTTGTGTTTGTTGGCGTGCATTTTTTGCTGCACAGAGGCGGGTGCGAATCTTAGCTGCAACAAGATAGTGGTCCGAGTCGATGTTAGGACTTCGGAGCGCACGCAAATCCAAAATACTGGAGACGTGTCTTCCGTCAATCAAAACATAATCGATCTGGTTGGTAGTTTTTCGATCCGGAGACAGCCAGGTAGCTTGATGAATCTTTTTATGCTGGAATCTAGTACTACAGATAACCATATTTCGGGCCCCGGCGAAGTCGATCAGCCTCAACCCATTTGGGGATGTTTCCTCTTGGAGGCTGAATGTACCGACCGTAGTGCCAAAGATACCTTCTTTACCCACCCTGGCGTTAAAGTCGCCAAGCACGATTTTGACATCGTGGCGGGGGCATCTCTCATAAGTGCGTTCCAAGCACTCATAAAAGGAATTTTTTAACACATCATTATACATATCGCTCATTTGCTGCAACGTCGTCATAACTCAAAAAACGTGATTTTTGAGTTAAGGATGCAGAATTGTTCGTTATATCATACTTCATGTTGAGTGAAAAATTCATATGAATACCTCTTATATGCTCCGCTTGAGAAGAGAATATGATTCCTGTCTTCCGTGTAAGGTTGGAGTCAGTTGAAAACTTTTAACGCGTTTTCTGGCAAATCGATTTTTTTGACTTATGCCGGTCTTGCAGCAAATGAGCGATATGTTGAAGAACTTCGCTTTGATGCGGATTGTGGCTAGACGTTCATTCACCGGAGTGAATGATAGTACTCGGCGACGGAGTCTCTCTCCCACCACAAATGCCACACCAAACTTGCGCTCCTTTATATGGCCACTGTAGTAAATGTCACAAGGACCTACTCGTCTCTGTCCTTGTCCCGTCCATCGCATTTCTTGGACGGCGGTGATGTAAGCCTTTATTTTAACGAGGACATCAACCAGCTGGGCAGCGGCACCTTCCCAATTAAGGGACCGGACATTCCAGGTGCATGCCCTGATATCGTTGTCCTTATTTCGTTTGCCATGGTCGTCATCAAAAGAGGGGTTTCTCATCCGAGGCTGTTTGTCGCTTTTCATTGAGATAGGCTTTTTACGTGGCGGGTCCCAAACCCAGCGCACAACCCTATGCAGGGGATGTTTCGCCTTCTCACTTTAGCTCACCTTCGAACGGATGTTCTTAGGCTACCCAGAGGATACTTGGTCAAAGACCGGAAGTCGTGAGCTGCTTGAGTCATATGTAAAATAATCGTTTCTGACCACTCCCAAGTGAATGGCGATCAGAGAGCTTTCCTCACTTGCGTGAACTTCTACACATGACCCCATCCTCCAACTTGACTTGCAAGTACAAAGTTATAAAGTACCACAACGAATGCCCTCTAATAAGTTTAATGTGCATATCTTCTAAACCACTTAAGCTACAGCCACAGCATTTGCTGACTACAAATCTTATAGGAACTTCTACCGCCGCTATGAAAATAGATGAAAGCGGGTGAAAATTCCGTTCGCTCACCATATAACGGTACTGTTCAAAACTACCAAAAGCGCGATAAATCAATAACTAAATGCGCTAGAGAAGTAAAAATTTGCCGCCGGATTCAGATATGACCTCTTGGTTTACTTAGTTGGCAGTATCACATTGTTTATTTGGTCCAGCAGCGGCGGACTCTTCATTAGACAGCATTCTCATTATTGTGGAAATCTTCGAAAAGGATTATCCTGTGTTCGCCCAGTACTATATTTAAAGGCCATACCTTAGCAAAAAAATTGTTTGGGAACATCCGTCAGTGTGATTTTTATCCCCTGGTTTTACTCCCTAATTTAATTATACCTGTAGAATGGTTGGAAATGCCACAACCACAATCAGGGAGTAGCTGATTCTTCTGTTTTCGATGGTTGGCAATGTAAAAACCAAAAGAAAAACGAAGACATAAAACAGCTGAGAGACCAAAATAAAACGGCGGAACATAAAATTAATTAAGTGTACGCTATTATAAGGGGAAAATTATATTTATTCATGTTTGCAAAATTGAGCGAAAAAAAAAGAAAAGGTTAGTGTGAGTGAGCTATTTTGTTATTTGCAAAATTCGCTAGCATGTAAATTAAATAACAATATGTTTTTGGTTTTATGACCGGGCCCGGACATTACGAAATGAAGACTTTATAAAATTTAATTTCTTTATTCTTTAGTTTAAAACATTTGATATTTGGTTACTCAGCCAAAGGCGCGAGCGTGGGCTATTGCTCGCAGTAAGTGCAATATGCAAAATCAGCACTTTAGCGCCAATAGAATTATTACGCCGGATGCGCGTATGGCTGTTTTGTACTTACAAAATATTTATTCACTCAAATTACCGCCCTGATTCCTCGAATCGGATTCAGCTGTTTTATTTATGTGAAATATTAAAATTTTAAGTTTACTGAGCAGATTCCCGGAATCTGATTTGACTTTAATTATTGAAGCTTTATTAATTTATTATGTGTTAACTCCTCCGCCCTTAAATTCGAGCATCCTCGTTCGATGGAGTTAAGCAAAATTTTGGTAAATCTTTTATCCCGATTTCTGTAGCGTCATGGGTAAGGTTTGTTTCTTTATTTATTTTAAGTTTCTTTTGCTTAAGCTTACTTAGGACAATTACGAATACAGACATTACAATCAATATAGATCGTTTTTTCGGTTGTAGGGAGACTAATTATATAAATTATATTTTTGCTATTGGAAGCAATTTTAATTTCGGCAAACTTTATAGCTTCGTCTACATTTATAAATGGTATGTTCTCAATTCTTAAAAATTCTTTTGTAATTTGACTTGAATTATTTGCTAGACCTTTTATTATTTTTAATTTATATTTAATTTGATCGGAAAAAGTGGTAGTCAGATGGAGCAACGTCTGGAGAATACGGCGGGTGGGATAAGATCTCCCATTTCAGCGTCTCCTAATAGTTTTTACCACCTTTGCGACGTGAGGCCGAGCATTGTCATGCTGGAGAATGACTTTATCGTGTCTTGCCTCGTCTACCGTGGCCGTTTTTCTTTTAGTGCTCGGCTCAAACGCATCAATTGCGTTCGGTATCGATCCCCTGTGATGGTTTCACTTGGCTTTAGCAGCTCATAATATATCACCCCCAGCTGGTCCCACCAAATGCAGAGCTTGACCTTGACGCCGTGAATGTTCGGTTTTGCCGTTGACGTGGAGGCATGTCCAGGCTTTCCCCATGACTTTCTTCGCTTAGGATTATCGTAGTGGACCCATTTTTCGCCGCCAGTTACAATGCGATGTAAAAATCCCTTTCGGTTGTGCATTTGAAGCAGCTGTTCACATGCAAAGAAGCGCCGTTCGACACCTCTTGGTTTCAAGTCGTAAGGAACCTAGTCTCCTTGTTTCTGAATCATCCCCATGGCTTTCAGGCGTTTTGATACGGCTTGCTGTGTCACTTGCAACGATTCGGCCAATTCCTCTTGGATTTGAAACGCATCTTGGTCGAGTAATGCTTCCAATTCAGCATCTTCGAAAATCTTCTCCCTTCCACCACCATGCCGGTCTTCGACTTCATAATCACCATTCTTAAAACGTTGAAACCATTCGCAACATGCTCTTTCACTTAGAACAGCCTCACCGTACGTATCCGAAAGCATTGGATGAACCTCAGCCGCACTTTTCTTGGAATTAAAAAAGAAAAGCAAAATTTCCCGCAAATGTCGAGAATTCGGCTCAAAAATTCACATTTTCAGTTGAGAATAAATTTTGGATGCAAACAGGTCTCTACAAATATTTTGTTGGGTTAGTGTTGACACAAATGTCCAAGATCGATATAAAAGATTTACTCGGTTTAATCGACCAGTGTTTGACCCTAGAGACATCTATTGGAAAATGACGGAAGCAATGTTGGAGAATCTTTCGTTTTGTCAGTTTTTTTATTACTACTTGCCTGTTGTTAATTTCTAAAACATTTTTCATCTTTTCTATCAAAATATTGTAATCGCTATGGTCAAGATTTCCTGCAATCCATTTCCAAGCTGATCCTATGAAATCTAATGATCTTTTTTTAATGTCTTTATTTATTCTGACTCTATTTAAATAATTTATGTTCTTTTGTTACTAGATGGGAGGACGAGTAGTCTAGGATCCGAACATTGACAGTTATTGTTGTCAACATAGATAATGTCACAGTCAAACTAAATATTTAAACAGAATGAGATAAATTCTATTATAGTTGTTCTTATTAACTTATTTATAGTTTCTATTTTATTTTATTTTTGAAGTTTACTTCTTATACGAGTTCGGAAAAGGTTGCGATAGATTCAGGTTGCGCAACCTTGCTCAATATGAATCTAACGCAACCTTGCTCAATATAAATCTAACGCAACCTTGCTCAATATGATTCTAACGCAACCTTGTCTGCGAAGATGTTCGAGCAGCAAGCGAAGCGGTGACAATCGGCGATCGTTTGTTCGTTTCTTTCGGCACAGCTCGGCTTTTCGACCAACAACACAATGTTGCCATGCTTATGCTGTTGTTGTTGTTTTTGTGGAACAATGTTTCAATTTTTGGTTGGTGGCATATTCAATTAAAAATAAATTCTGTTGGGATTCGAACCTACGTGCTCGTCGTAACTTTTCAAGCGCTTACCACCAACACCACAATTGACACTTGAATTGCGTTGTCCTAATTATGGTTTGGTTATGCATGAAAGAAATATACAATAGATCGCCGATTGTTACCTCTTTCCTTGCTGCTGCTGCGCATATGTATGTTTGTATGCTTGTTCATTATTGAAGTTATACTCCTTTTTCTTTCGTTTGTATTTCATTTCTGCAAATTCTCAACTATTTTCTGTGACCTTTTGTTGAAATACCCTGCGTTGGCCGTTGAAAAATTAAGGCTATACTTTACAGGATCATTTCTGTAGCTAGTCTTCATTTACATTTTTTGGAAATCGACCCACAATGACGAAGTATATCGTTTTATTTGACAGCGTGAGGTTTAAGAAGTTCATTTCTAATTTGGTCTTGTGGCATATTAGAAATGATGTTTCTTCGAAAATCGTTCGCTTACAACGGATAAAACGACTTCTGAGTGGTGATTTTAATGAATAAATTCCTTTTGGTTGAAATGCTCTGCGTTGGTCGTTGAAAAGTTAAGACTATACTTCTCAGGATCATTCATTTCTTTCATTTCTTCAAAGAAACTAATGACCTTTAGAAATATGCATATTTGCATTATTTCGTTGTCACTTCCATATTCGTAGCAATTGAATTTCTATGGCATAAGTAAAGTAATGGCCGCCGATTGTCACCCCTTGCCGCTGCAGCAGCTTCGCCTACAAACATGCGTAAATATGTATGTATATATACGTATGGTCGTGAATACATATCGACGCAGATTTTTGCGAGAAGCACCAGAAAGTTGTGCAATTTATGATTTTTAGCTTTTGCCATCGTCGTGAAAAGGCGACTTGTTTGCAAAGGCATGCTCGGGGAGAGGTTACGGCCGCTGTTTTTATGAATGAAGCGAGATCGCTTGTGGAATTTGCACCTTTTTGTTGTAAAATTTACCACACTTGTTCTTCGCCAATTTGGCTGCCATATTGACTTGTGAAGATCAATTTTTTGTTGGTGACACATTCTTATGTGTACGCATATGTATGTTTGTATGCTTGTGCATTATTTGTTTGGCAATGTATGCAAATATATGTACATAGAAGTATATATGAATGTATGAACATGCAAGTCAATGCGCGCACATGTAATAAGTATATTGATAAGTGATGAAAATATGATTTTAATTTCTGAACGCGCACATGCGTATACATACACTCATATGAGCATGTGCAGATACACTAGATAGGATAGAAGATGTATGCCTTTTAACATCGTATACTATACAAATAAATATTTTGCTTACTAATAGAAATTAAATTTATCACAGCAATATACATAATATACATATACATAATATTGCTGTGATAAATTTAATTTCTATTAGTAAGAAAAATATTTATTTGTATAGTATACGATGTTAAAAGCAAAAAACTAAAAATTTATTCTGTCGAGATTCGAACCTGTGTTAGCATCTTGACTTTCCAAGCGCTTACCACCAACACCACCATTGACACTTAGGTTGCGCTGACTTAAGTATAGTTTGTTTATGCATGTACATAAGAAACATACGATGGTTCTAATAATTTTGTTTAAGTTTAAAATATGCTTTTGTAGAACATTTGCTTTCGCAAACATACAGACAAATGTGCAAACGACATAATATATGTATGTATGATTGTTTCGCATTTTGCTTCTACGCCGGTCAAATTTCTATACAAAAATCGGCTGAAATGTGTGAGAAAATAAAAAATGGACAACTAGGGCAAATAATTTTTAAAAATTTATTGACAATTAAATATAAATGAAAATACATGTAAATTTACTTAAATTTATTTAAATTTATTGAAATTTCGTTTCGCATTTTTCGGCACTTTCAAATTAATTAATATAAGTAAAATTCACGACTTAACCCGCACACGTCTTATTCGCGCAAAATTTCCAACTTTATGAAAATTGGCGCAATTATTGACACTTGTCTTAATATACAAAATTGGGCCAAAACGAAATAATGAAATACATAATTACTTTTGCATGTCAATATGGAAATGCCGACGGCAAAACGCAAAGGCATATATTGAACATACATACATACAAGCGATTTCTTGGTTGAAAGCAAAAATTGAAGCATGAGAAATTAAAATGCCGACGGCAAAACGAAATTGCTCACATTCGTACATTGCGTATGAATTATGAAAATATCATCATAATGTTTAGGTAAATCTTTTATATATTTAAAATGAGTTATTATAAAATAAGATCAAATTAGCATTAAATAATTTGAAAAATAATAAATCAAAAATGAAAGAGTTCTACATACATATTTCCATCCTATGGAATATCAAAGAAATCATTTTATAAATACATATATTTCTGTCTCTTCATATTCTCGGTTAGAATATATGAAAGAATTGTAAAAAATGTTAAAATTGCGAGGCGAATTCCGACCTACAATGTTAACAAATGCGGTGAATTCCCTAATTTGAATCTATCAAATGTTCGCAGTCGAACCTGCACCTTTTCTATACTTTTAAGTTCTCTGGTCAGTCTTCATTTACTTTCTTTGCAAATCGACCCGCGATGACGAGGTGACTATTCACATGTGTGCGCATATGTATGTTTGTATGCTTGTGCATTATTGAAGTTATACTTCTTTTTCTTTCGTTTGTCTTTCATTTCTGCGAATTCTCAACTATTTTATGTGACCTTTTGTTGAAATACCCTGCTTTGGTCCTTGAAAAATTCATTTGAAATTGGAAATGATAGCTGGCAGTCAATCGAGGGAGAGGAAAACAGCTGTGGAATATCAGAAAGCGCGTAAAAAAAGATTCAACGTTTGCTGGTTCATCAATCTTTGCGGGAGCATCTATAACTACTGATGAATCAACGGTCGTCAATTCACCGATAACTGCTGGGCCTTCAACGCGTGTTGATGGATTACAAAAGATAGATGATTACGCTGCATATTCTATTCCGCAACGAAGAGACAGAACTACTTTTCTAGTCAAAGTTCCTTCATTTAGACTTTGCTTTATTCTTCATTTTATGTGCATAATAAATTTATAAAATGTGAATTTAAGTTTTCTAGTTTTCTTTCATACAAAATGATATGCATTTCTTGGAATATCAATAAGAAGTATAACTTCATCCGCACGTAGGGACTCCACGCACCTTTTTTTATTGTTTTTTATTTTTATTATTATATTTTTTTCTAAGTCTTGTTCTTGTTTTTTTGTCTGGCTTTCTCATATTATTTATGTAAACTTTTCGTCCGAAAAAATTTTCTAGTGGTTTTTTCCAGTGTGGAGTGGATTGAAAAATTGTATTCATAAACTGCTCTATCTAGTAATTCTTCAAAATTTCTATCTACATATGTATGTTTTCGGTCTCTAAGCATCTTCGTTGTCAATAATTACAGTTTCTGTTATTCCAAATGTGAAGAGTACTTGTCTGAGCGGTTCCCGTATATCTTTTATTGATCTGGATTTAATTATTTTTGCCTGAGCGTATTTGGAATATTTATCTATGGCTGTTCTTCTTCTTCTTAATTGGCGTAGACACCGCTTACGCGATTATAGCCGAGTTAACAACAGCACGCCAGTCGTTTCTTCTTTTCGCTACGTGGCGCCAATTGGACATTCCAAGCGAAGCCAGGTCCTTCTCCACTTGGTCCTTCCAACGGAGTGGAGGTCTTCTTCTTCCTCTGCTTCCCCCGGCGGGTATTGCGTCGAATACTTTCAGAGCTGGAGTGTTTTCATCCATCCGGTCAACATGACCTAGCCAGCGTAGCCGCTGTCTTTTAATTCGCTGAACTATGTCAATGTCGTCGTATATCTCGTACAGCTCATCGTTCCATCGAATGCGATATTCGCCGTGGCCAATGCGCAAAGGAGCATAAATCTTTCGCAGAATTTTTCTCTCAAAAACTCGTAACATCGAATCATCGGTTGCTGTCATCGCCCAAGCCTCTGCACCATATAGCAGGACGGGAATTATGAGCGACTTATAGAGTTTAGCTTTTGTTCGTCGAGAGAGGACTTTACTTTTCAATTGCCTACTCAGTCCGAAGTAGCACCTGTTGGCAAGAGCAATCCTGCGTTGGATTTCCAGGCTGACATTGTTGGTGGTGTTTACGCTGGTTCCAAGATAGACGAAATTATCTACAACTTCAAAGTTATGACTGTCAACAGTGACGTGAGAGCCAAGTCGCGAGTGCGACGACTGTTTGTTTGATGACAGGAGATATTTCGTTTTGCCCTCGTTCACTGCCAGACCCATTTTCTGTGCTTCCTTGTCCAGCCTGGAGAAAGCAGAACTAACGGCGCGGGTGTTGAGGCCGATGATATCAATATCATCGGCATACGCCAGCAGCTGTACACTCTTATAGAAGATGGTACCTTCTCTATTTAGTTCTGCAGCTCGAACTATTTTCTCCAGGAGCAGGTTGAAGAAGTCGCACGATAGGGAGTCGCCTTGTCTGAAACCTCGTTTGGTATCTAACGGCTCGGAGAGGTCCTTCCCGATCCTGACGGAGCTTTTGGTGTTACTCAACGTCAGTTTACACAGCCGTATTAGTTTTGCGGGGATACCAAATTCAGACATCGCGGCATAAAGACAGCTCCTTTTTGTGCTGTCGAAAGCAGCTTTGAAATCGACGAAGAGGTGGTGTGTGTCGATTCTTCTTTCACGGGTCTTTTCCAAGATTTGGCGCATGGTGAATATCTGGTCGGTTGTTGATTTTCCAGGTCTGAAGCCACACTGATAAGGTCCAATCAGTTTGTTGACGGTGGGCTTTAATCTTTCACACAATACGCTCGATAGAACCTTATATGCGATGTTGAGGAGGCTAATCCCACGGTAGTTGGCGAAGATTGTGGGGTCTCCTTTTTTATGGATTGGGCATAGCACAGTTAAATTCCAATCGTTGGGCATGCTTTCGTCCGACCATATTTTACAAAGAAGCTGATGCATGCTCCTTATCAGTTCTTCGCCGCCGTATTTGAATAGCTCGGCCGGCAATCCATCGGCCCCATCGGAACTTCTTCATGGTCTGGCAATGGAACATCTGCTCCATCGTCATCGATTGAGGAATCGGGTTCGCCTTCTCCTGGCGTTGTGCATTCACTGCCATTCAGCAGGCTGGAGAAGTGTTCCCTCCATAATTTAAGTATGCTCTGGTCATCGGTCACTAGATCACCTTTGGGGGTTCTACAAGAGTATGCTCCGGTCTTGAAACCTTCTGTAAGCCGCCGCATTTTTTCGTAGAATTTTCGAGCATTACCCCTGTCGGCCAGCTTATCAAGATCTTCATACTCACGCATTTCGGCCTCTTTCTTCTTCTGTCTGCAAATGCGTCTCGCTTCCCTTCTCCACTCTCGGTATCTATCCCATCCCGCACGTGTTCTGGTCGATCGTAACGTTGCGAGGTAGGCAGCCTGTTTTCTCTCCGCTGCGACACGGCACTCCTCGTCGTACCAGCTGTTCTTTTGCACTTTCCGAAAACCAATGGTTTCGGTTGCAGCTGTACGTAAGTAGTTTGAAATGCCGTCCAACAGTTCCCTTATACCGAGTTGTTGACGAAGGGCTCTCAGAGAGCAGGAGTGCAAGCCGAGTAGAAAATCGTTCGGCTGTCTGTTGTGATTGCAGCTTCTCGACGTCGAACCTTCCTTGTGTTTGTTGGCGTGCATTTTTTGCTGCACAGAGGCAGGTGCGAATCTTGGCTGCAACAAGATAGTGGTCCGAGTCGATGTTAGGACCTCGGAGCGCACGCACATTTAAAACACTGGAGACGTGTCTTCCGTCTATCAAAACATAATCGATCTGGTTGGTAGTTTTTCGATCCGGAGACAGCCAGGTAGCTTGATGAATCTTTTTATGCTGGAATCTAGTACTACAGATAACCATATTTCGGGCCCCGGCGAAGTCGATCAGCCTCAACCCATTTGGGGATGTTTCCTCTTGGAGGCTGAATGTACCGACCGTAGTGCCAAAGATACCTTCTTTACCCACCCTGGCGTTAAAGTCGCCAAGCACGATTTTGACATCGTGGCGGGGGCATCTCTCATAAGTGCGTTCCAAGCACTCATAAAAGGCATTTTTTAACACATCGTTATACATATCGCTCATTTGCTGCAACGTCGTCATAACTCAAAAAACGTGATTTTTGAGTTAAGGATGCAGAATTGTTCGTTATATCATACTTCATGTTGAGTGAAAAATTCATATGAATACCTCTTATATGCTCCGCTTGAGAAGAGAATATGATTCCTGTCTTCCGTGTAAGGTTGGAGTCAGTTGAAAACTTTTAACGCGTTTTCTGGCAAATCGATTTTTTGACTTATGCCGGTCTTGCAGCAAATGAGCGATATGTTGAAGAACTTCGCTTTGATGCGGATTGTGGCTAGACGTTCATTCACCGGAGTGAATGATAGTACTCGGCGACGGAGTCTCTCTCCCACCACAAATGCCACACCAAACTTGCGCTCCTTTATATGGCCACTGTAGTAAATGTCACAAGGACCTACTCGTCTCTGTCCTTGTCCCGTCCATCGCATTTCTTGGACGGCGGTGATGTAAGCCTTTATTTTAACGAGGACATCAACCAGCTGGGCAGCGGCACCTTTCCAATTAAGGGACCGGACATTCCAGGTGCATGCCCTGATATCGTTGTCCTTATTTCGTTTGCCATGGTCGTCATCAAAAGAGGGGTTTCTCATCCGAGGCTGTTTGTCGCTTTTCATTGGGATAGGCTTTTTACGTGGCGGGTCCCAAACCCAGCGCACAACCCTATGCAGGGGATGTTTCGCCTTCTCACTTTAGCTCACCTTCGAACGGATGTTCTTAGGCTACCCAGAGGATACTTGGTCAAAGACCGGAAGTCGTGAGCTGCTTGAGTCATATGTAAAATAATCGTTTCTGACCACTCCCAAGTGAATGGCGATCAGAGAGCTTTCCTCACTTGCGTGAACTTCTACACATGACCCCATCCTCCAACTTGACTTGCAAGTACAAAGTTATAAAGTACCACAACGAATGCCCTCTAATAAGTTTAATGTGCATATCTTCTAAACCACTTAAGCTACAGCCACAGCATTTGCTGACTACAAATCTTATAGGAACTTCTACCGCCGCTATGAAAATAGATGAAAGCGGGTGAAAATTCCGTTCGCTCACCATATAACGGTACTGTTCAAAACTACCAAAAGCGCGATAAATCAATAACTAAATGCGCTAGAGAAGTAAAAATTTGCCGCCGGATTCAGATATGACCTCTTGGTTTACTTAGTTGGCAGTATCACATTGTTTATTTGGTCCAGCAGCGGCGGACTCTTCATTAGACAGCATTCTCATTATTGTGGAAATCTTCGAAAAGGATTATCCTGTGTTCGCCCAGTACTATATTTAAAGGCCATACCTTAGCAAAAAATTGTTTGGGAACATCCGTCAGTGTGATTTTTATCCCCTGGTTTTACTCCTAATTTAATTATACCTGTAGAATGGTTGGAAATGCCACAACCACAATCAGGGAGTAGCTGATTCTTCTGTTTTCGATGGTTGGCAATGTAAAAACCAAAAGAAAAACGAAGACATAAAACAGCTGAGAACATAAAATTAATTAAGTGTACGCTATTATAAGGGGAAAATTATATTTATTCATGTTTGCAAAATTGAGCGAAAAAAAAGAAAAGGTTAGTGTGAGTGAGCTATTTTGTTATTTGCAAAATTCGCTAGCATGTAAATTAAATAACAATATGTTTTTGGTTTTATGACCGGGCCCGGACATTACGAAATGAAGACTTTATAAAATTTAATTTCTTTATTCTTTAGTTTAAAACATTTGATATTTGGTTACTCAGCCAAAGGCGCGAGCGTGGGCTATTGCTCGCAGTAAGTGCAATATGCAAAATCAGCACTTTAGCGCCAATAGAATTATTACGCCGGATGCGCGTATGGCTGTTTTGTACTTACAAAATATTTATTCACTCAAATTACCGCCCTGATTCCTCGAATCGGATTCAGCTGTTTTATTTATGTGAAATATTAAAATTTTAAGTTTACTGAGCAGATTCCCGGAATCTGATTTGACTTTAATTATTGAAGCTTTATTAATTTATTATGTGTTAACTCCTCCGCCCTTAAATTCGAGCATCCTCGTTCGATGGAGTTAAGCAAAATTTTGGTAAATCTTTTATCCCGATTTCTGTAGCGTCATGGGTAAGGTTTGTTTCTTTATTTATTTTAAGTTTCTTTTGCTTAAGCTTACTTAGGACAATTACGATTACAGACATTACAATCAATATAGATAGTTTTTTCGGTTGTAGGGAGACTAATTATATAAATTATGTTTTTGCTATTGGAAGCAATTTTAATTTCGGCAAACTCTATAGCTTCGTCTACATTTATAAATGGTATGTT
>NW_026089624.1:21529670-21588671 GCF_024586455.1 Bactrocera neohumeralis | reverse complement strand
TTTGGTGTAATTCGAGCGTTAACGTAATAAACCCTCTGTAGTTGTCACTAAAATGCCAAGAAAACCCGTAGATACAAAAAACTGATTAACAATTATTCAAAATGTTAGAGGTTTTAATACAAAACTTACTGATCTGTATTTAAATAGCTTTAATTGTAGTTTTAAAATCATTGATTTCACAGAAACTTGGCTAAAGCCCCACATTTTTGATAATGAGATGTTCAATAGCGAATTTAAAATCTTTAAATACAACCGGCCGTGCAGAATAGGAGGTTCATTCTTTAATTCCATCTAAAGAAGGCAATGTTCCGCATGCAGACTTTATAGAATTTAAGGGCTAAAGGTGACCATACATATCTACTTAACTTTATCTATATACCGCCTCAATCGGACTTATCTGTATATATGCTGCATGCTGCTTTAATAAGTAATGTGTTCTCCATGGCTAATAATACTGATTCCATGATTGTTTTGGGAGATTTCCATTTACCGTGTGTGTGATGATTACATCATTCTTGTTAGTACTCGCTTATGCCTTAGTTTTTGTTCTTAAATGAAATGTCGGAGTTGGGTCTTAACCAAAATAATTTAATTTCAAACAAGTTTGATAAGTTCTTAGATCAGGTTTACGTTGATAACGCTTCAATATTCTCTGTTATCCGATGTGGTCCTTTGGTACTGCCAGAGGACTCGTATCATCCTGCTTTGGAAATTAATATCGAAATCATAGCCAACTTAGTTCATAATAATACACGACCTTTGTTTTCAGGGTGACTAGAAAATTTGAACTGCGGAGAGCTCCCCCCCAAAAGTTTAAAGTTATTCGTTATTTCCATCATAAGTGACAATCCGCGAAGAAAAAACTTTGACTTGCAAGTACAAAGTTATAAAGTACCACAACGAATGCCCTCTAATAAGTTTAATGTGCATATCTTCTAAACCACTTAAGCTACAGCCACAGCATTTGCTGACTACAAATCTTATAGGAACTTCTACCGCCGCTATGAAAATAGATGAAAGCGGGTGAAAATTCCGTTCGCTCCCCATATAACGGTACTGTTCAAAACTACCAAAAGCGCGATAAATCAATAACTAAATGCGCTAGAGAAATAAAAATTTTCCGCCGGGATAGTATGCGAAAGCTTTATTTTAGCCGGTCCTAAAATTGGACGATAGGCGTGGCACCGCCCACTTTTTGGTGAAATCCCATATCTCGGGTCCCGACCAACCGATTTTGATAAAATTTAGTACGTGGCATTTTTTTTATATTCTTTTGTCACGTTGTGAAAGTGAGCGAAATCGGACAGTAACCACGTCTTCTTCCCATATATGTAGCATATATTGAAATTCCATTTGATTCGTTCAGTTTCCAGTACGCAAATCAGGAAGCAATTAATGTAACAGGATTAAACTTTGCACGAATAATGCCCTTAGTGTATGCTTATGAACAAAAATAGTTCAAATCCAACAAAAACTGTTCACGCCCCTAGTACTTATAATTGACTTTTGTTAGAAAATATCGGTCAATATCTGAGATATATACTTTAAATTCAGGGATAGTACTTCTCTGAAAATGGTATGTATGTATGTCAAAAATGGGTTGAATCGAACCAATACCTCCCTTAGTCCACAAATATCTAATATAAAGATAGATAAAACTTCCGGGTGACTTTGTACCGCATATATCGGCCAATATGTAAGTTAACTCAATGAAGATTAGCTAGCGTGTTTTACTCATAACAGTGTATCTTTGTGCCGAAAACTTTACTTACCCCCCATATAACTAATATCAGGATTTTCGATCTGTAACGTGTTAATTGTATGTGGTATAGGGAAAAATAGATAAAATCTGGTCGATACTACCTCAACTGCCACACTACATAATTTAATGGTTTTCGTTTTTCTAACAAGCATTAGAGGGATTCTCTTGCTCTTGCAAGATTACAGATTACAAAAATCCTATACCGAAATATACAAGGGCACGAGAGCACCCATTGCAGAATCTAGTGATATATGAACGGCTGATTCGGTCAATTTATTGTAAATGACTATTGTGCATGGCTGTTGTGAATTGGCGCACCTTCTGCATTCATTTTTTCGAAAAAATGGTAACAAATCTTTTTAATTCAAATAGAAATTACAAAATCTATTTAGAATTTAACTTCCTCAACAATTTAAGGGGGTATTCTACCCTAGAATTTTGAAAAATTTGATTTTTTTTCATATATTTAAAGTTTAGACCCTTAAGAACATATCCTCCAAAGGATTTTTAAAAATTAAAATTATTTTAAGGGCTACAGTTACTTCAGTGACGCAATACCTAGCCCGGTTCGGCCGTATCGAATTTTTTAACCGCGTTTTTCTCGAAACTACTTTTTTCCACATGGTACCGGCATTATCTCAAATTCTATACAACCGATTTACTTGAAATTTTGTGTGAACCTTCTTTATATAATCCTCTATCGTTCCTATAAGCATCGTGTCAAAATTTTTGTTTTTAATATTTTAAAAAAATTCAGGAATTTAAAAAAAAAGGTAAGAAATGATTTTTATTTTCAGGCAGTCGCCATTTAAAAAAAAAAAAATTTCGTATTCCTTGAAATAGGGACTATAACAGCATCCTTACTGATTAAGAATTTCTTTTGATATTTTTTTCAGACCACCAGGAGAGTCAGGATCAATGTCACCAGGATGCGGCATTTTTTTTACACCTGTCTCTCCTCCACCCCTAATTATTTTAATTTTTAATATTTTTTTGTAAAATTTTTTTTCTGTATTCTTAAGATATCAATAAAAACACCATAAAAAAATGGATTGTAAAAATATTAATTGCCTTTTTTTTATGACACTTTAAAAATTACCTGAAGTTTATGCTTCTAGAGTAGAATACCCCCTTAACGTCAAAATATGTATTTAAGTAAAATGACAGCTAGCACAGGGTTGCAATTATTTTTTTACTTGTCATTGCACGAAAATAAACATGGGTTTTGGTCTGACATATTTTACAGCCATTGCAAATATTTTTCTGCGTGTGTTTGTTGTTGTTGTGCCGTTGCATTAAGTGGAAAAATCTGCAACTCGTGCATCGTGCAAGGGTTTTGCAAGAGCAAGAGAATCCCCCTATTATGTGTCTGTCAGCATATAAGTTATATATAGTGCTCAACTTTTGATTGGGTGAATCTAATTTTGAAGGTATTAAAGTGTATAGGATACAATTTTTGGATTTGACCCATTATGTCTTCAGAAGTAAGTATTCCATTAGTTACAGAAGGGTTTAATTAGCGTTTTAACAGGTTATATAGGTCGTCAGTAGTATAATATGATTTAGTGATTATATGGCTATGGTATGTAGGAAACGGTATTTTGAATTCGTAAAAATTCTCTTGTCCTGTAAGTAACCACATTTGATTTTTAAATACGTTGATAAACACCTCTGCGTTTCTATTGTTAATGAGTTGAGGTCGGTGCGTCAGGATAAGCAGTCAGCTACTATGTTAGTTCCGCCTGGTTTGTATCTGATTTCGTGTTCATATTCCTTTAAGATGGTCTTCCATCTTTTAAGTTTTTAATTGTCTTTTTTGTTGCTTAATTCGTACGTTAGGGGTTGATGATGGGTAAGTATTTTAATTTTAGCTCTGTCATATAAGTAAGTAGTGACATAATGATTTAAGTGCTAAATAATCGCTAGCGTCTCCTTCTCGTTTGCAGCAAATTCTCTGTTTTGATTAATATTCTTGAAATTAAAGTGATTAGCTTTCCATCCTGTTCAAGTACTGCTCCAATGGCGTATTTCGAAGCATCTGTAGTCAATTCAAATTCTTTCTGAGAGTGGGGATAGGTTAGTGTTACTTTTTTTGAAACTAATGCACTTTTATTTTGTCGAATGCTTTTCTAGCTGCGTCGTCTAGCGTAACGATTTTCTCCTTTGATTCATTTTTCGATATTCTTCCATCTTCTCATCTAAGAACAGTTGTTAGGGGTTTTGTTAATTTGGCGTGGTCTCTTATAAATCGTCTATAGTAACCGGAGGGTCCTAAAATGATCTTAAATCTTTTAAGGTTTTTGGCTAAGGAAAGTCGACTATTGCTTAAACTTTATTAGGGTTTGTGTTTATTCCGTCTGACGACACTAAAAGTCCTAAAAATTCTGTTTCTTATTTAAAGATTTCACACTTATCCATTTGTACTTTCATATTCGCGTCTTGTAATGTTTTGAAAATTTCAAGAATGTGTTGAGCCTGTGTTTTTTAATATTTGCTGAATTTTCCCAATATGCTTTCTAAGAATGTCGCTCGTTGTAAAGCTCGTTGAAATATTTCTGGGGTTCTTAAAACCCAACGGCTACCGTGTGAATTCGTGTTTGCCATTTTCAACTGAGAAAGCAGTCTGCTCAATGTCAGAATACCGCTTTTCAGATCTATTACTGAAAAAAAATAAATTTTGCCCAGTTTTACCAAACTTCATTTATATCAGGGAGTGGGAAACGATCGGCTATTGTGATTGAGTTAAGCTTCCTGAAATCTATTGCTAACCTGTATTTTTTAGCCGTGGATGCGTCATGTTTTTTTGGAACGATCCAACTGGGGGAATTATATAAGGAACGGAAAAACCTTATGATTCCATCGTCCAGTAATTTTTATGCTCTCGCAGCAAAGTTGTTTGTAAGTCCTAAAACTAAAAGAGTCAGATATAGGGTTATATATAACAAAGTGATCAGGGTGACGAGTAAAGTTGAAATCCGGATGTCTGTCTGTCCGTCCGTCTGTTCGTCCGTGCAAGCTGTAACTTGAGTAAAAATTGAGATATCATGATGAAACTTGGTACACGTATTTCTTGGCTCTATAAGAAGGTTAAGTTCGAAGATGGGCAAAATCGGCCTACTGCCACGCCCACAAAACGGCGAAAACCGAAAACCTATAAAGTGTCATAACTAAGCCATAAATAAAGCTATTAAAGTGAAATTTGGCACAAAGGATCGCATTAGGGAGAAACATATTTGGACGTAATTTTTTTGGAAAAGTGGGCGTGGCCCCGCCCTTACTAAGTTTTTTGTACATATCTCGGAAACTGCTATAGCTATGTCAACCAAACTCTATAGAGTTGTTTCTTTCAGGTATTTCAATATACAGTTCAAAAATGGAGGAAATCGGATAATAACCACGCCCACCTCCCATACAAAGGTTATGTTGAAAATCACTAAAAGTGCGTTAACCGACTAAAAAAAAATCGTCAGAAACACTAAATTTTACGGAAGAAATGGCAGAAGGAAGCTGCACCCAGGCTTTTTTTTTAAATTGAAAATGGGCGTGGCGTCGCCCACTTATGGACCAAAAACCATATCTCAGGAACTACTCAACCGATTTCAATGAAATTCGGTATATAATATTTTCCTAACACCCTGATGACATGTACGAAATATGGGTGAAATCGGTTCACAACCACGCCTTCTTCCAATATAACGCTATTTTGAATTCCATCTGATGCCTTCTCTGTATAATATATACATTAGGAACCAATGATGACAGCGGAATAAAACTTTACACAAATACGGTATTTGAAAAATATGTAAATGACGGATGAATGATTAAGGAATCTCTAGCCCTTCCTTACTTGTTGTATTTGCTTTTATATTTCTTCTTTAGAGACATTGGGTGTCTTGGTATAAACTGCTGTATCGGAGCTGGTTCTAATATTGGCGATGACCTTTGTAGTATAAGTAAGTTTTTCATTATGGTCGGAGTAAAGGTCGAAATGTTTGTTTATTATTGATTTCATTGTTTCTTTTTGAAAGTTGTTCATGTGGTTATCTCTGATAATAACGTGATTTACGTCTTGCTTTAGTTTTATTCTATATGAGTTGTTTATGGTCATGAAATTATCTTTGGTATGAATGATTGCGGATAGTTCTTTAAGAGTATCATTACCAATAATTGCATGAAAAGATGTGAGAGAAGATAAAACTTAATATTTATATCTGGTGGGTTAAACAGGTTTGTATACGTATGATGAGTAATTTCTATTCTTTCACCTACTTAATTTGCGAAGAAGTTCTTGTCATTTTGGATTTTCTATTGAGCCATACGTAGCTGAATGTAGTTTTTGTTAAAACCTGTATCCACTAAAATTTTAATCATGTCACCATTCTCCGTTCTACGATTAAAGTAAGACAACGAAAAGTTGTTATATCTGGCAACCCTCGTAGCGTTCAGTTGTGAAGTTTCGTGCTCTTGCAAATTTGTTTAATTTATATTTAAAATTTTATTGTGAAAATATCTGGATTAAGTGATCTGTTAAGATAAGTATGACTGTTATATTGTACTATTGAAACAATTGAAATTTACTTTAATTGTGTGTTGGCTAATCTAAATTTATTCCGTCGAGTCATTTTCAATTTGTTTTTGTTGCTACGCTTTTAAATAGTGCAATTGTGAGTGATAATTTTCATTGCTTACTTAAATTTCTTTCTTGATAACCAATTAGTTTTGTTGCATTTATTTATTATAATTATTTTTGTCAGAGCTCTTTTTACTTTTATTATTTAAATTTTTTCTATTTTTTTTTTAATATTGTTTTTCATCATTATGACTTGCAATTTCCCAAATTGTTCTGTGAAAGGCGAGCCGAAACGCATTGTTCCTTGCTGGCTATGAGACGGGCTTGCCCATCTTAAATGTGCTAGACTGACAGGCAGGATATTTGATCCTATTCTTGATGGTAAGGGCTTGCGCTGGTCTTGCATAAAATGCAGACCGACAGAAATTGAATTATTTAAAGTCTTTAGGCAGGCGCACAATAAATTCAAGTAGATTGGCTGTGAGCTTGAATCCCTTACCAAAAAATTTAGGCATTATGAAACGTTATGTCAATCATTTAAATGCCTAAATGGTCAAGGAGGGCATTAAAAACCTTCCTCTAAATATAAACGTCCGTCTGATGAAGATACCACTGCATTACTATCCAAAATATCCAACAAATGTTCCGCATCAGCACAAGTTATGTCCGATTTCTGTAATTAATGCAGCCAACATTTTCGAAGCAGACGTCTTATATCAGTTAACATGCTTGCTTCCGAATCAGTTAAATATGTTAACTAATTTCTTGTTCTCAGCACGGTTTTCGTAAAGGAAAATCTAGAGTATCTGTCTATCTGATGAGGAGACCACTGCATCTTCCTTAAAAATAATGCCGCACCCAACATTGACCTCATCAATCTTTCTTCCCCTTGTCCCCAAGGAGAAAAGGTGTCGTCTGCTCAGAATACAGAGAAAGCTCTAACTGATCATGGTAAGCGAAAAACTCCTCAGGATCCGCCTCCAAATAATTGTAATTCAGGTAATAAAATCAATTACAATTACGATACAGACGTCCGAAAATTTTATTTCAAATATGGCAGAGATATTTCTTCTTTTAAGATCGACATATCCGCTTACAATTTTCCATTGGTTCTTGATAGTTCACTCTGGCCATCTGGGGTCTTTGTGTGTGAATTCGAGCGTTAACGTAATAAACCCTCTGTAGTTGTCACTAAAATGCCAAGAAAACCCGTAGATACAAAAAACTGATTAACAATTATTCAAAATGTTAGAGGTTTTAATACAAAACTTACTGATCTGTATTTAAATAGCTTTAATTGTAGTTTTAAAATCATTGATTTCACAGAAACTTGGCTAAAGCCCCACATTTTTGATAATGAGATGTTCAATAGCGAATTTAAAATCTTTAAATACAACCGGCCGTGCAGAATAGGAGGTTCATTCTTTAATTCCATCTAAAGAAGGCAATGTTCCGCATGCAGACTTTATAGAATTTAAGGGCTAATGGTGACCATACATATCTACTTAACTTTATCTATATACCGCCTCAATCGGACTTATCTGTATATATGCTGCATGCTTCTTTAATAAGTAATGTTTTCTCCATGGCTAATAATACTGATTCCATGATTGTTTTGGGAGATTTCCATTTACCGTGTGTGTTATGGAAATCTATTGATGATTACATCATTCTTGTTAGTACTCGCTTATGCCTTAGTTTTTGTTCTTAAATGAAATGTCGGAGTTGGGTCTTAACCAAAATAATTTAATTTCAAACAAGTTTGATAAGTTCTTAGATCAGGTTTACGTTGATAACGCTTCAATATTCTCTGTTATCCGATGTGGTCCTTTGGTACTGCCAGAGGACTCGTATCATCCTGCTTTGGAAATTAATATCGAAATCATAGCCAACTTAGTTCATAATAATACACGACCTTTGTTTTCAGTTCAACTTTGCGAAAGCTAATTTAAAAAAGATTCATTATGAACTTTCTGAAGTAACTTGGCCAGATTATATTGTGGAAATATTGAATTGTGTTTCCCATTTTAATGAAACTATTTTAAATTTATTTGAAAAATATGTTCCGAAATGTGTTGCTACTCAAAGAAAGTTCTAATTTATGATTTTCAAGAGAGTTATGTCAATTAAAAAATAGAAAATCTCGTGCCTTTAAACTTAAAAAAAAACTGGTTAAGTTGTTGACTTACCAAAATATTCTAAATTGCGTCGACAAATTGCTGAACTTAGAAAAATATGTTATGATAATTAATTGCCTCTTGCCAACAGGTGCTACTTCGGACTGAGTAGGCAATTGAGAAGCAAAGTCCTCTCTCGACGAACAAAAACCAAACTCTATAAGTCACTCATAATTACCGTCCTGGTGCAGAGGTCTGGACGATGACAACAACTGATGAGTCGATGTTGCGAGCTTTGCGCGTTGGCCACGGTGAATATCGCATTCGATGGAACGATGAGCTGTATGAGATATATGACGACATTGACATAGTTCAGCGAATTAAAAGGCAGAAGTTGTGTGATTGTCACTAAACATAGTAGACTTATATTTCATCGCGGACGGAAAATTAGAAATCTTGCTTTGGAGTTGACGAAACCATAGAACAAGTTTGGATTACGTATAATATTATTTTTTACTTTGTTTATATAATTATCATAACATATTTTGTTAAAATCAGCAAATTGTCGACGCAATTTAGAATATTTTGTTATGGACTTTTATTCTGTAGCAATCGAACGGACTCCGACTTGGTTGCTTCATACCCAATAATCGTGGCAGGTCACCATTGAGTCCTCTTATGAATGTGCCAAGTGCTTTTATTCTGTTGGATTCGGTAAGTAATCGGACGGACTCCTGGCTTACATCCATGCAACCTATTTTGTTTAATATTGTGAGTGAGTTTGATAAAACCCTTGGATTGACTGTCGACCCTGAATTAGTCCAGTCATTTGGTACTCTAGAGTTCCTAAATCTATTTTGTCAGCGTAATGTATCGTCAAAGACATTGAAATCGCTTTCCAATTGAGAGGGGTGTTGTCGGATTCTAAAGCTATGTCCGCATTGCCAACTATCTTGCTCCTTATGACGTTTGAGACTCCAAAATATTTAGGGGTACCCTTAGTGCGCTCGTAAATTTGCAATATTCTTTCGACACTCTTTTCCCACGAACTAAACTCAGATGGTTTGCCCGAAAATTTCCTTCGAGATCTTACTACATCCGGGATTTTGTCAATTTCTAATAAACTATTTCTGTGTATTTCATCAATAACTTACACTATATGAGTGTCCATACGCGGCGTGAATATCCTCGTTGATTCCCCCCCCCCTTTCCTTTTGTACTCGGACTCCTTCCTCGGATACTCCCACGCTGTCTGTCTGGTGTGCGGCTTGTGATTTATTTTACTTAATTTGTGAGTTTCTCGTCTCGATTGGGTTGGATTGTTTTAAATGATTGCTGCTTTCAGTTTATTTGACTTGCAATTACGCTCTCACGTTAGTGTAGTTTTGGAAGAATCTGGATTCAACTTTATATAAGAACACAATAAACGAGATCTACAAGCTTTTTTCTATGTTTGGTTCAACCTACAACTGTGACGCTGCCTTTTCCAATCCTTAAATAATCCAAAATATATATAGAAACCACCTAACGGACAAACATATATGCGATTTAATGAGAATCAAAAATTATGAATATGAAATTGACATTATTAAAATAATTGAATAAACTAAAATAAACATATTTTTTTATTATGAAAACTTTTTTCGGTGTAGCTGCTTTGTTTACTTTTTGTTTCGCTACTTGCTTCGCTTCTTGTTCTTCTTAACTAGCATTTGTATAATTTTGTGCGTGTGGTAGTTTGGTCGAGACTGCTTTAATGTGTTCGCGTATTTTGATCTGCTCGGGTTTTTTTGCTATTTATACGGTCACTTTAATGTGTTCACATATTTTGATCTGCTGGCGCCAATATTTATAAATATTTATGGTTCAAATTACCGCGCTGATTCCTAGAATCGCATTCAGCTGTTTTATTTATGTAAAATATTAAAATGTTAAATTTTTTGAGCAGAATCTGATTTGACTTTAATTATTGAAACTTTATTGATTTATTATGTGTTAACTTGTATAATACAACACATTAGGCTTACTTGAATTGTAACAAGGATGTAGAAGATCGCAGAGTTTAGGATAATAGATTTTTCTGCTGCCCTCTACTTCTTTTTTTACCATAGGAATACGAAGATATTTGTGATTTTGATTTTCTGATTTCGTTAGTATTTCAATTTACTTGCTCTACAGTATCATATTTTGCACGAAACCTAAAATGTTGTATTGGAATTATATTATTTTCATGGACGAAAGGATAAATTTTTGATTGGTGAGAATACAGCTATGTTAAGGCTTCACCGGGTTTATATATCATGATTTCCGACTTTTTCCACGAACTCGGTAGTATCTGATTTCGAGAACTGATTGTGTTCTGATCTGATCTGTGATAAGCTACAGCTCTTCTGTCACCGTTTTATGCAATTCCTTAGGGGGAGGATACAATCATATTTGAGTTGAGCAATGCATCCAGATTTACTTTCAATATAAAACTATTTAGAATTTCATCAGCCTATGAAATTAAACGATAGGGGTGGGCTTTAGTATACCATCTCACGATTTCAGGGTTAAAAGTGGCACTGTTGGATAGATGAGATTCCCGAAAACTTATAGTTTTCGAGACATTTGAAGTTGAAAACTTCATGTATTTAAAGTACGTATTATTTCGATTCAAAGTGTATTTTACATTTATATTGTTCATTTTTATATACATACTCTTACATTTCACTAGTTCGTTTATACAAATTTATTTCACATTATAAAGTGAAAAAGAGCATTTATTCAATATTTAACTTTTCATTGCTATTTAAAAAACGGCTGTATACTGTGCAGTGTCAGCTTATCGACATCTTTTGTAAAAAACTGAAAGAAATAAAGAAAAACAGATATGTATGTGTATATGTATATGGTTATTATATACATTCTTAATCTGGGGAATCTCTTCTGCCAAACAATCCCACTTTTAACCCTGAAATTATGGGATGGTACACTAAAGTTCCCCAACGACAGTGTTGAAATTAGTAGGTTCTTATTTTGTACATAATTTACAATAATAGTTCAGGATGGAAAGAGCGCGAGCGGAATCGATTTTTGACTTTGGAATTGACTTCTAGTTTTTCGATTCTGGAAGTCAATTAATCAACCCCCATAGTCGACTTTTGTGACTTAAGTTGACATTTTATAAATTAAGCAACTCCTACACGAAATTCGTTAGATATATCAATATTTTATTAAATATTTTTTTAGTTTTTAACATATTATAAAAAGTACTTTATGATTTCATCGCATACATTTTGGTATTGGATAATAAATTTGCTTTTTTTTTAATTAAAAAACAAATAATTTAAAAATAAATAACTACGAAAACCACATTTCTTCGCCGATTGATCTTAAAAATATTAGCTCATTAATGTGCTGAGGTGATAAGCGACTCCTCAACTGATTTGCGATAAGTCCTGCATGTGAAAATAATCGCTCACAGGGTACAGACGTTGCAACTATTGGCAAGTACTTTTTAGCTACATTCCATAGATACGGATATTCATATTTCATACTTTCCCACACAGTGAACGGATTAGGATTTTGTTTCTGATTGACAGCCGGGCGTGTCACATATTGTCGTAATTGTATTGGTAATCCTCCAGCCTCATCAGAATCTGCAAGATTGGAACTACAACTCACAGTGTTATCAAAATAAGACCATAAATCATCATTGTCATCGTTCGTTTTCTGAGATTCCGGACCTTGAATAGCTAATATCTCATCTTGAGGGTTAATATTTGCCACCGTTGCTGCCAATGCTAATTTTCGTTCTGTCTTGACTAGATCAGCTACACAAAAAATTATATTAAGATTAAACTAAACCATAGAAATAATCAAATAATGTTTGCATAATCAACCTACATTAGTTACCGCTCGTGCAGAATTCCGAATACTTTGAAAACCAAACTTTTTATAACGAGGATCAACCAATGTTGCACAAGCGTACAGTTTTACAGATTCAATATTGCCGTATTTTGTTTCGATGTCTTGAACCATTCTCTTTTTTAAATGTCGCCCAATTAAAGTTTCTGGCGTTAACTCTTCAATCTTCTGTAAAATATAAAATCAATTCATTCAATAAAAATTCAAAACAAGGTAATATTGCAATAGCTTTGCTAGTTTAATAATGGGAACTTACTTTTCTAAGACTTGAAATCAAAGGAATGCACTTGCTCAATGTTACACATTTCTCAAAACAAACTTCTTGAGTTATTTGCAAGAGAGGTTTTAAGATGTCACGAACTTCTACTAACGCATCGATTTCCTCACCTGTGATCATGTTAGGTGGCTTCACTTTCGAAGATTTGTCCATCTTCACTTGTAAAAGCACTTTACTGACATGATCAGCAAGCACAATGAAACGGTCAACCATTTCAAAACAGGAGTTCCATCTCGTTCGCACTTCCTGAATTAATTTCAGACGAGAATTTTCAGGCTTGTCCTTCTGTAATTTCAGAAGCTCTGTAGTCGCTCTTTCACTTTGTCGAAAGAATGTGACAATTTGTTTAACTTTTGACAATAGCTCACGCAATGACGATTGCTCAGTATGATCTGTAATTAAGTCTTCAAGATTGTCAATAGCATCATTTTCATCAGCGAGTCGGAAACTTGATTTTGAGATTCAGATGCAGGTGGAGTAATATTAACTTCGATAAGGCGCTGATCAATATTTTTATTACATGTCCAAAAACATGAAATGTGTTTCCCATCGCCGAACTCACTTTTAATAGCTCCTTTGATGTTTGCGCCCCCGTCTGAAACGAATGCTGCTATTTTACTATCATCAAGACCCCAGTCATTGCATATATTTCTTAATTTCAAGCTCAAATTTTCTATTGTTTTCCTCTCTTCCATGAGATAAGCGCCCAGCTCAACAGTCTTCATCTCAGTTTCTGTGAAGAAAGGTTAATATGTCAGTAAAGTTAGATATTTGAAGTTAAAGCTGACTGTAATGATTTTTGAAAATAAAATCAGTAACTGACCTTTCAGATAGTGAACTGTTAAGCCAAGATAGCTTTTCATTGTGTGTTGTCTGTCGCAGTTCAAGTTTTATTTTATTCGACAAATCTTGATATTTACGACTTATAGCATTAGTTATAGTTGGCTCACAGGGTATGTGATACAACGGTTGCAGTGTTTTAATAAATTTTCTGAATCCTGGTCTTTCTGTGGTACACAGAGGCTTATTATCAACAGCGATCATTCGTAAAAGAGCTGTGGTAGCTTGATCATATCTACGTCCACCAGCTAGGAAACAATGAAAATGCATGATAGAAGAAATTAATAAGATTAACGTTGTTTCCTAATTTAAGTCACTACTACCTGAAAAAGAATTAGCATTGTTTATACAACGATCCATAGGACCTTGGACCTGAGATTGTACTGTGGTATTTTCTTGAACAGATGACTTAGTTTGAGGTACCAAAGCAACCGATGGAACAGATGATTCGACAGCGACTAAAATCTAAAAACAAACATGATTAAGTTAGTATCAATATAAAAAATTAAATTGTCTGTGGAGAGGAATAGTTTATGCACAAACTTTAAAAAGTTCTTCAAAAGCACTTACTTTTTTAGGCTGAACTTCGAAATCATTGTGACTGTCATTCAATCTTTTCTGAGTTTGTTTTTCATTACTTGACGGAGGAACAATCTTGTGAGCACATTGTAAGTGCTTCATCATTGTTGATGTGCTTTTATTAAACAAAAACTGTTTATGACATAAATCACACTTTACTTAACTTTACTGCCATTGTTAACTTTTGTGCAATAGGCCCATATCAAACTGGGAGCCATGATAAAGAATTGTTCAATACATCAATTACAGGCCGCAATATAAACATTATATTGTTATAGTCCAATCAGAAAGAGGCTATTTATAAGGAACACTTCGATTGGTACTTTGTATTGTGCTTTTAAAAGTAATCTTATAGTGATTATCTTAATTCGTCAACTGTCAAAATCATCGAGTAAAAGTTGATTTTAATCGATTCAAGACAGGCTTTCAGTTATTCATTTACACATTTCTGTTGATTTTTTTTTATCAGTAACACCGGCGCATTTTTGATAAAAAACATGAAAAACCTTATTAAACAATCACGGTCAGATATTATGGCACCACTGTTGTAAATTCGAATGGGCTCTATTGAGTCATGCACTGATCGTTTTAGAGTTATCGATACTCTTGATATTCGAGTCTAAACTATAATCGACAACACCCCGGAGTTGGACCGACCAAGGTTATTTTTTTGAATCAGTGCAGAAAAAAATTCGACACAAAAGAACTATGAACACCTCGGTGTTAGACCGACCAGGGTTATTTTTTTTAAATACTCATATTAAGTACGAATATCGAGAGTTTCAAGTAACGGGTGAAATTTTTTTTCTGTAAAGTACTTCTCACTTGTATCAATTCTCGTTCAGTCTCGAATATCGAGAGAAAGAAACCAGACCATATGAAGTAACTATCTTATACATATGTGCATAAACACATAAGGTTGAGTGATGGAGTCATGTGTAGAAATTCACACAAGTGCGGAAAGTTCTCTGATTGCCATTCACTTTGGAGCGGTCAGAAACATTACTTTACATATGGCTCAAACATCTCACGACATCCGGTTTTTTACCAAGTATCCTCTGGGTAGCCAAAAATCATCCGTTCGAAGGCGAGCTAAAAGAAGAAGCTGAAACATCACGGCCACGTAAAAAACACTACTAATGAAAAGTAAAAAGCAGCCTCGGAAGAGAAACCCGTTTTTGATGACGACCATGGCAAACGCACTAAGAATAACGATTTGAGGACATTCACGTGGAATGTCCGGTGTCTTATTTGCGAAGGTGCCGCTGCCCAGCTGCTTGATGTCGTCGTGAAAATAAAGGCTGACATCACCGCCGTCCAAGAAATGCGATGGACGGGACAAGGACTGCGGCCAATCGTCGCGCATGCTTTCGTCCGATCATATTCTAAAAGAAGCTAATGAATGATCCTTATCAGTTCTTTGCCGACGTGTTTCAATAGCTCGGCCGACAATCCATTGTCGCCTCTTTGTTGTTCTTCAGACGGGTAAGTGCTATTCGAACTTATTCATGGTCGGGCGATGGAACGTTTGCTCGATCGTCATCCATTGAGGAATCGGGTTCGCCATCTAATGGGGTTATGCCTTCACTGCCATTGAGCAGCGTAGAGAAGTACAATCCTGTATATCCTCCTTAATTTTACGTTGCTCTGAGCATCAGTTTTTAGTTCACCTCTGTGGGTTCTACGAGAGTATGCCTCGGTCTTGAAACCTTCTGTAAGCCGCCGCATTTTTTCGTAGAACTTTCGAGCATTACCCCTGTCAGCCAGCTTATGAAGCTCTTCATACTCACGCATTTCGGCCTCTTTCTTTTTCTGTCTGTAAATGCGTCTCGCTTCCTTCTTCAGCTCTCGGTATCTATCCAATCTCGATCGTGGTCGATTGTAACGTTGCGAGGTAGGCAGTCTTCTTTCTCTCCGCTGCGACACGGTACTCCTCATCGTACCAACTATTCTTTTGTATTTTCCAAAAACCAATGGTTTCGTTTGCAGCTTTGAGGAAGGAGCTTGAAATGTCGTCCCACATTTCGCTTATACCGAGTCGCTGGTGAGTGCTCTCAGGAAAAAAGAGCGCAGGTCGAGTAGAAAATCGTTTGGATGTCTCTAATGATTGCAACTTTTCGAGGATGAACCTTCCTTTTTTTGCTGCACTGTTGCGGGTGCATATCTTGACTACAACAAGTAGTGATCCAAGTCAATGTTAGGACCTCGGAGTGTACGCACATCTAAAACTCGTGTCTTACGTCTATGACAACATGAGCTATCTGGTTTGTGGCTTTCAGATCCGGAGACAGCCAGGTAGCTTGATGTATTTTCTTGTGCTGGAATGTAGTACTACAGATAACCATATTTTGGGCCCGGCGAAGTCAATCAGCCTCAACTCATTTGGGGATGTTTGCTCTCTCTGCTCTCATAGATGCGCTCCAAGCGCTCATAGAAGACAGCATTGATTACATCCTCCTTCTCTTTCGTCAGAGTGTGAGCATACTTCAACGATATGTTGAGGAGCTTCGCTTTGATGTGGATTATAACTAGACGTTCATCCATTAAAGTCGGCCAGCATGATTTTGATATCCTTGCGGGGATATCGTGGGTGCACTCCAAGCGCTCATAGAAGACATCATTAGTTACTTCGTCCTTTTCTTCCGTCAGGATGCGAGCGCAATTCAACGATATGTTGCAGAACTTCACTTTGAATCGGATTGTGGCTAGACGTTCATCCACCGGGTGACAGTACTCGAAGACGGAGTCTCTCTCCCATCACGAATCCCACACCGAATTTGCGCTCTTTTCTATGGCCACTGTAGTAAATGCCACAAGGACCAACTCTCCTCAGTCCTTGTCCCGTCCATCACATTTCTTGGACGGCAGTGATGTCAGCCTTTATTCTCACAAGGACATCAACCAGCGGGGCAGCGGCACCTTCCCAATTAAGGGACCGGACTTTCCAGGTGCATGCCCTCAATGTGCCCTATTTCGTTTGCCATGGTCGTCATCAAAATGGGGGTCTCTCATCCGAGGCAGGTTGTTATTTTTCATTGGAGGGGTTTTTTACGTGGCGGGTTTCAAACCCAGCGAACAACCCGTTGTAGAGGATGTTTCGCCTTCTCACCTTAGCTCACCTTCAAACGGATGTTCTTAGGCTACCCAGAGGATACTTCTTGGTTAAAGGCCGGAAGACGTGAGCTACTAGAGCCATACATATGTAAAAGAATCGTTTCTGGCCACTCCCAAATGAATGGCGATTAGTGAGCTTTTCTCACTTACGTAAACTTCTACACATGGATCCATTCCCCACTATAGCTTGGCTTACATATTGGTAAATTTTTCTACGCTGAGGATTTGTGCAATGCAATGGGTTTTGTCTCATTTTTTAAATTGGTTTCTCTTGCATATAATAGTATCATCTACTTCAACGTTATCGTTTTGGGATATGAAAAAATTGGTGAGTTCTAAGTAAACTCGTTTAAGGTGTTTTACAGTTGAACGTATGGTAATATTATTGTAAATATTATCTTCGGTTTTTGGTAGTGAAATTACATATAAAAGAAGTGAGTTTTTAATGGCCATAAAGGGTTTTGCTCATTTGTAATATTTCAGTTTGAGAGAGAATATTTGCTAAATCTTCCTTATTTAGAATTTGAGAATGAACGATCCCTTGTTTTTCAAATTGGGTTGCCATTATAATTTTTGCAATTTCGTCTTTTACTAACCTATTACATAATGTTTGTACGAATAGTTCTTTATTTTTCTTACTTATTTCATCTACAATCGAATTATAACTTTCTCTTTCTTTTGTTATTTGTCTTGCAAAGGTATGGGTTTGTGGTATACTGTACGTTTTTGTTTTCGGTCAGTTCATGTGTTGTGGAAAGTATTCGGTCCCAGTCAGTGACTTCGGGATTTCCTGCTAACCATTTCCAAGCAGGTCCTATCCAGTTGATTGATATCTTTTGAATGTTTGCGTTTTTTGTTCGCAGTTGACTTAATAAGCTATCTATCTCGGAAAGTTTTTTTTTTTATTATTTTATTTATTGTATCTGGTTTTTCTTAAAGCCTAACAATAAGTACTAAAATCTTAAATCTATTTAAAAACTAGACAGACTCAAGTAAGTTATTGAGGTGTTTTGGTGATACGTCGCTCTTTAATAAGCAGGCATATCTCTTCTTTTAAGTCGTGTTTAATCGCAGGAATGTACCAAGGCATTAGCCAAAGGGTTTGGGTGATCTCGGAGTTTAGATATATATTTAATTCTGCTGCCTTCTACTTCTTTTTTTACCATAGGAATACCAAGGTCTTTATGGATATTTTCGTTACGCATGTACCATGGTGAACACGTGATTGTTCTAAGCATTTTTGATTGGAACCTTTGTATTAGATCAATTTTAGTTGCACAGGTCGTACCCCACAGTTGAATGCCATACATCCAAATCAGCTTTATGACCGCATTATATTAAAGCACTTTGTTGTCTAGGCTAAGTTTGGAGTTTTTATTTAAAAGCCAGTTTAAATTTGCAGCTCTAATCTTCATACATGGTATTTTACTAGAGATATCTATCTAGGTGAATACCAAGATATGTTACTTCGTTCGCTTGGGGTACTAAAATATTGTTTATTTTTACTGCCGGTCACATCCTTGGTCTTAGCGAAAATGTAATATGCTTACACTTCTGTTCAATCACATTTATACGCCAGTTCGCTAGCCACTCTTTGACAGAACTTAAATGCTTCGCTAATATTCGTGATGCTAAAATGTGGCATTTGTTTCGGCTCACTATAGCTGTGTCATCCGCAAAAGTTGAAGTTAATACATTATTAGCTGTTGGAAGATCTGCTGTATATATGATGTATAGTGTTGGGCCTAAAACACTGCCCTGGGGTACACCAGCCCTTAACTGTCGTTCATCAAATATGAAATCTCCCACTTTTACCATAAATTTTCTATTTTTTAAGTAAGACTCCAAGGTTTTATATAATTCTAAAGGTAGAATTTTTTTAATCTTATATAAAAGACCTTCGTGCCACACCTTATCAAACGCCTGGGATACATCTAGAAATATTGCTGAACAGTACTCCCTGTGCTCAAATGCTTTCCTTATCTCGTTAGTAATTCTATTTACTTGCTCTATTGTGCCATGTTTCGCACGAAATCTGAATTGATGCATTGGTATTGTGTTATTTACGTGGAGGAAAGGAGACATCTTTGATAGTAATACTTTTTCAAATACTTTTGAAAGACAGGGTAGAAGACTGATTGGTCTGTATGAAGACGGCTGTGTTAAGTCTTTCCCAGGTTTATCTATCAGGATAATCTGCGACTTTTTCTATGAAATTGGATAGTATCCGAAACTACAGCAATAATTGGTAACTCAACTAGCATTTTTTGGGAAATTTTATCATGTCCCGGCGACTTTTTTGGATTAAGTTCTTTGATGATACCAATAATTTCAGAAGGTGAAGTCATAAGAGACTCGAGCGACTCTTTAGCTGTGTGATGTAAGATTGACAGCTTAAAGTTGTTCTTTGGCAAATTGGGTTGAAATACCTTTTCTAGGTGATTTGCAAAGCAATTAGCCTTTTCCTCGTCACTTCGGGCCCAATTTCCACCCAAGTCTCGTATAGGCATGTTGGAGTCAGTTGGTGGCTTCATGGACTTTTGGGCTTTCCAAAGGGAATTTTGCTGGTTTGAGGTTGGACACAGCTTCTTTATATACATTTCGGTGTTGAATTCTTCCTCACTTTTAAGCGCTTTTTTCAATTTACGTACAGCAGATTTTAATTGAAGCTGAGTGGAAGGGAAACGATTTATCTGCCATTCACGTCTTGCACGCCTCTTTTCATTTACAAGCATTTCTATTTCTCTATTAGAGATTTTCCTGAAACCAAGCGGCTTATAGCTTTTGTTTGGTGTTGCTAAGACAGCTGCGCTGGTTATTACATCATTGACTTCTCTTATACTTTCGTCAATATCTCTTCCTGTATTTATTTTGTACTCAATATTAATGTGGCTACTGACGTATTTTTTATATTTTAGCCAATTTATATTATACGAAGTTAGACCCACTTTTGGATTAACGAATATGGGTTGTTCACATAACTTTATTAGTACAGGAGGGTGATCAGAAGATAGATCAGTACATGTATCAGCTGTTATGCGCGATTTATCTATATTTTTGATTACAGCAAAATCAATTAAATCTGGTATTTTCTTACGATCACTAGGCTAATATGTCGGCATACCAAGAGATATTATTTCAAGGTTATTGTGCCTATTTATAACAGTTTGATGCAGCTGTCGTCCTTTCGGATTAATAAGACGTGAGCCCCAGTACGTGTGTTTTGCGTTGTAATCTCCACCTGCTAGAAATCTTTGACCTAGTGTTCCAAAAAAGTCGTTAAATTCGATTTCTGTGATTTTAAAACGAGGTGGACAGAATATAGCCGTAAGGTTTAAGTCACAACCCCGATTTTTTAGTGATATTGTTGTAGCTTGTAACTGTGGTGAAGCATGAGATTTTAGAGCATAGTGGTTTAAACGTTTTAAAGTTGATGTGAAAATAAAATACTTGATTTACTATACTCTTATACTCGTGGTATATTCTACTGTATTCAAATTGAAAGGTGACTTTTTAATTTATACTTCGCGTGTTTTTCTAATCGGTTTTTTCTGTAAGTTGGTAGTACTTAGTTAGTGACATCTATGCTAAATTTCACGTCAAAATATTCATTAGTATTTGAGGTACGCGTCGTTTTGTTAGGCTATAAAAGTAAATTCTTCGATTTATACTATGTCAATGAAATATCGTGCCGCAACCACCGCATTCGCCTGATTTACCTTCGTGTAACTTCTGGCTATTCACATGACCACTCCGAGAACACCGTTTTGACTCAATTTAGGATCTAAATCTAAGAAGGCTCTGATGACCATCACGACGGAGGATTTTTCCAAGTGCTATGATGACTGGAAAATTCGTTGGCATAAGTGTATTGCAGCGGAAGGGGATAACTTTGAAGGAGATGAAATTGAAAAAATACACTTTTCAATTAGTTCACAGTAGTAGTAGGTATGTCTGACGTCGTTGGAAAGCGGGCTGTCGTACTTGTAGGTGTCTACCGTTACAGTTGTCCAGTATAGTTAGAGTCTAAAGAATAGATGTCAGCCAGTTTTTGATTTATGAATCTTTCAGTTATTTTTAGTAGTTATTGTGACGGTATTGTCTTTAGCGGCAGTTTCTTTCAAAAAAAAAATGGGTTTGGTTTTACCTTTAATTTGTAATTGTATGTGGTTCGTACTTCCTTATTTTTCGTCTACATATTTTGTTGTGATAATTTTTGGTTTCTGGCTATTTCATTTCGAAGGTTAGAACTAACTATTTCCCTATAGTTTGTTAAATCTTGGTAATTAATTCTCTGTGTTCTTCCAAAGATAAATATGGTTATCTGCAGATTTCATTCCAGCGCAAGAAAATACATCACGCTACCTGGCTGTCACCGGATCGAAAAGCCACCAACCAGATCGATGATGTTGTGGTAGATGGAGGACACGACTCCAGTGTTTTAGATGTGCGTGCACCCCGAGTCCCCAACATCGACTCGGAGCACTACCTTGTTACAGCCAAGATTCGCTCCCGCCTCTGTGCAGCAAAAAACGCATATCAACAAACACAAGGAAGGTTCGACGTCGAAAAGTTGCAATCACAACAGAGAGCCGAGCGATTCTCTATTCGACTTGCACTCCTGCTCTCTGAAAGCACTCGTCAACAGCTCAGTATAAAGGCACTGTGGTACGGAATTTCAAACTCCTTATGTATAGCTGCAACCTAAACCATTGCTTTTCGGAAAATGCAAAAGAACAGCTGGTACGATGAGGAGTGTCGTGACGCAGCGGAGAGAAAACAGACTGCCTCGAAAATTCGACCAACAAATGCGGCAGCTTACAGAAGGTTTCAAGACCGGAGCATACTCCTGTAGAACCCCCAAAGGTGATCTAGTCCCCGATGCCCAGAGCATACTTAAATTATGGAGGGAACACTTCTCCAGCCTGCTGAATGGCAGTGAACGTACAACGCCAGGAGAAGGCGAACCCGATTCCCCAATCGATGATGATGGAGCAGATGTTCCATTGCCCGACCATGAAGAAGTTCTAATAGCAATTACCCACCTGATGAACAATAAAGCGGCGGGGGCCGATGGTTTGCCTGCCGAGCTATTCAAACACGGCAGCGAAGAAATGATAAGGAGCATGCCGGACGAAAGCATGCCCAACGATTGGAATTTAAGTATGCTCTGCCCAATGCACAAAAAGGGAGACCCCACAGTCTGCGCCAACTAACGTGAGATATGCCTTCTCAACATCTTGTATAAGGTCCTATCGACCGTATTGTGAGAAAGATGAAAGCCCACCGTCAACAAACTGATTGGACCTTATCAGTGTGGCTTTAGACCTGGCAAATCAACAACCGACCAGATGTTCACCATGCGCCAAATTTAGGAAAAGCTAGTGAAAGTAGAATCGACACACACCACCTCTTCGTAGATTTCAAAGCTGCTTTCGAAAGCACGAAAAGGAGCTGCCTTTATGCCGCGATGTCTGAATTTGGTATCCCCGCAGAACGTATACGGTGTAACGCACGACGTGACCAAGTCAGCGTAGCCGCTGTCTCTTGATTCACTGAGCTATGTATGTCAATGTCATATATGTAGCTTGCACAGCTTATCGTTCCATCGAATGCGATATTCGCCGTGGCCGACGCGCAAAAGACCATAAATCTTTCGCAGAACCTTTCTCTCGAAAGCTCATAACATCGACTCATAATTTTCTTAATGTAGTATACATGCTGTAATAATGAAATGTATTTCTCTTGGATTTTAATTCCATTGGTTATGTTTGGGCTTAGAACGCTTTTCAAGATTTTACTTAGGCTTTCCTTATTGTAAACTTCCCATCTAATGCAGAGTCGGTGGAACTTTGGATGAGGTTCTTCATGTATAAATTCTCCCTTTCCTTCTGTAAATATAATTTGATGTTTGAATACGATTAATGCAGCTTCACTTTGAGTTATTCTCTTCTGCGTTATGTTGTGAATTTTCATCTGTGGATGTTAGCGTATTAACTTCTATTGGCAGCCATGATAACGCATCGTTGACTACGTTTGTTTTCCCGGTTTATAAAAGAGTTTACAATTATATTCTTGCTTATATCTTATATTATTATTCATATCCTTGCTTTCGACCTGTTTAACTTGGCATTCTTATTACTGTTGCTTAATGCAAACGTCAATGGATGGTGATCAGTAAGGATTTTTATTTCTTTAGCTCCATACAAGTAAGTCCTTAATATGTCGAGGGTTCCTACTATTTCTTTCCCTATTGTGGAGTAATTCTCCTCGTCTTTGTTGAAGGATCTAGATATGTAAGTTATGGGTCTGTCTTGACCGATTATCCCTTGTGAAAGACTGCTCCAATTGAGGTATTGGAAGCCTTTGTGGTCAGAATAAAAAGTTTATTGAAGTCTGGGAATACCAGAATTTCAGAAGACGTAAGCAAATATTTTATATCATTAAATGATTTTAAGCCTTCCTCTGCTAGTGTAATCTATATCCGTTTGGATTGACTTGCTTTTATTTAAGCATTTTCACCTCTAGTTAAATTGGTAATTGGCTTGACAACTTTGCAAATTCTTTTATAAATCTCCTATAATATGATGCTAAACCCAGGAAAGCTTTTAATTCCTTAGTTAGCAGGTGCAGGAATTTGTGTATTAGCGGATATTTTTTCAGGATCTGGCAAAATACCTTCTCCCGTAACGATATGACCTAAAAAGTTTAATTCTGTTCTGTAGGTTACCTTCTCCCGTAACGATATGACCTAAAAAGTTTAATTCTGTTCTAAAAAATTTAGATTTTTCCAGATTGACTTTTATATTTGGTTTATTCAAGAGAGTGAACAGCTCTTCAGTGTTTTGTAAAAGTTCTTCTTTAGATTTCCTTATTATTATAATGTCGTCGATAAGCGTTTTGAAGACATCATTGATCATTCTTTGAAAAATGGAAGGGGCATTTTTAAGACCGTAAACCTAGTAAATTCATATTTACCATTGGCTGTAGAAAAGGTTGTTTTTTCTATGTCCCTTTCCTTCATCCTGATTTGGTGGAATCCGGATGTTAGGTCTATTGTAGTAAAATACTTACAGTCGCCTAAGTAAGCGAGTGATGTTTATATCAGGTATTGAATAGGAATCAGGTATTGTTATTGCATTGAGTCGTTTAAAATCTACAATTACTCTGTACTGTTTTCTCCTGATGAACCTGGTTTTATAGGAACAATCCACAATGGGGAGTTGTGTAGAGATTCTGTTATTTGTTTTTCTACTTCGCCCCGTAAGTTGGTTGGGTAAGGATATGATTTTGTATATATCGGTTCTTCACTTGTTGTTTTAATTTCTACTAATACACTTGTGTCGATTGTTCCGCTGTCGGAGACTGGTCCGAAAAGTTCCGAATATTTATTTATCATTTCCTCAAGTTTATGTCCATAGGGGGTTTCTTGAGTATTATTTACTTGTTTAGAGATATTTTGTTTTAGTGGCAGTAGCACATCCTTAAGGGTTATTATGTCATTTTTCCTATTTATGGTCCCAATTTCTTGAGGATATCATCACCAAGGATGCCATCAAAGTATTTTAAATTAGGTAACATTAAGGAATCAAAATTATTTGGTATACCTATACTTCCAAAAACTGGTCCACATAGTTTATGGGTTATATTTACTTCAGCTGCGGCTGAGTGAAACTTAAAAGGATACTCAATTTTTTTTGAATTTTTTGAAAGTTCTTCGGAGACAAAGTTTTTATTAGCTCTCGTATCTACAAGGAACTTGACAATATCGCCGTTTTTAAAGTTAGTTTTAAATAGGGTAGGCTAGACAGACGTCTGTCATTTTCTCGTCCTCTGTTTGGACATTAAATAGTTTTTGGGTTTTTCTAGGGATATTTTAAGAATAATTGGATGGCCTTTCCAAGGCTTATTATTCGGTCGATTCATATAGTTTGTTCTTCTTGTTCAAAATTTAACAATAGGCGTGTCACCGATCACCTTGATATTTGTGAAATCATATATGTATTTTCGGACCTACTTTATTAAACCACGCGAAATTTTTTGCGTGTGAACTTACGAAGAATACTACAGGGTCTCAGTGTACATTCTTCTGTTGGGCGAAGATTTGAAAACGCGCTTTTCTAGAGAAGTATTGGATAAATATCAACTGAATTTACTGCTTCCAGAAAAGGTATGTGATTGGAAAACCAAAGAAATGGAAAATCTTATTGACAGCATGATAGATACAAGTGGATTCAAAGGCCTTTTGAATTACGACAACGTCGTGCGACGTTTGAAGCTTAAGGTGAACTTATCACTGGCGGTGCCATTGGAGACAGAAGCAAAAGTCAACAAGTTAGCGACTACGGCATTGGATACGTTGAAAAACTGCGATGTAGGACAGTAATTCATAGTTTTACTCGCATATTCTTCAATCTTCCTGTGACGTATGCGAACTCTGAATTCTCTTTTCGACATTTCGCCGCACGAAAACGTGGCTGAGGACGAACATTCTTCAATAGATTGATAGGCCGAGTGTTGCTGCATACGCGTTAAAGTCACTGCAGAAGAAGCTCTCGAAAGATTCTCAAAACTTGACCCACACCGTTTTATATTGTCAATTTTTTCTATTCAATACACGAACTGACTACAGTATTAAACATTGCAATGAAGCATTTAACCCGGATGTCCACGATTTATAATGTGTTTTTTCTATTTCCATCGAATGCGATATTTGCCGTGGCCAACGCTCAAAGGAGCATAAGTCTTTCGCAGAACTTTTCTCTCCAAAACTCGCAACGTCGACTCATCAGATGTTGTCATTGCCCATGCCTCTGCACCATATAGCAGGACGGGAATAATGAGCGACTTATAGAGTTTTGTTTTTGTTCGTCGAGATAGGACTTTTTTTCTCAATTGCCTACTTAGCCCGAAGTAGTACCTGTTGGCAAAAGATATCCAGACGTCGTTGTTGGTGTTGATGCTGGTTCCAAGATAGAAGAAATTATCTACAACCACAAGTTATGACTGTCAACAGTGACGTGAGTGCCTAGTCACGAGTGCGACGACTATTTGTTTGATAACAGAAGATATTTCGTCTTGCTCTCGTTCACCACCTGACCCATGTGCTTTGCTGCCTTATCCATTCTGAAGAAAACAGAACTAACGGCGCTGTTGTTAAGGCCAATGATATCAATATGATCAGCATACGAAAGCAGGTGTATATTCTTATAGAAGACATCGCAGCATAAAAGCAGTTTCTATTCGTGCTGTCAAAGCTTCAAAATCGACGAAGAGGTGTTGCATATATATTCTCATCACACGGGTATTTTCCAAGATTTGGCAGGTCTAACGCCACACTGATAAATTCCAATCAGTTTGTTGACGGTGGGCTTTAATCTTTCACACAATACGCTCGATATAACCTAAACGCGATGTTGAGGAGGCTTATCCCACGGTAGTTGGCGCAGATTGTAGGGTATCCCCTTTTGTGGTTTGGGCAAAGCACACCAATCCAATTCCAATCGTTGGGCATGCCTTCATCCAACCATATTTTACAAAGAAGCTGGTGCATGCTCCTTATCAGTTCTTCGCCGCTGTGTTTGAATAGCTCGGCCGGTAATCCACTGGCCCCCGCTGCTTCGTTGTTTTTCAGACGGGTGATTGCTATTAGAACTTCTTCATCGTCATCGGGTTCGCCTTCTCCTGGCGTTTTACTAACAGTGCCATTCAGCAGGCTGGAGAAGCGTTCCCTCCATAATTTTAGTATGCTCGGGGCATCGGTTACCAGATCACCTCTATGGGTTCTACAAGAGTATGCTCCGGTCTTGAAACCTTCTGTCAGTAACCAAATCTTTTCGAAAATTTTTCGAACATTACCCCTACCGGCCAGCTTGTCAAGCTCTTCATTCTCAAGCATTTCAGTCTCTCTTTTCAACTTTCGGTATCTATCCATGTAGGCAGTCTATTTTCTCTCCGCTGCGACACTCCTCGTCGCACCAGCTGTTCTTTTGCTTTTCCCGAAAACCAATGATTTCAATTGCAGCCGTTCGTAAGGAGCTTGAAATGCCGTCCAACAGTTCCCTTATACCGAGTTGTTGACGAGTGATCTCAGAGAGCAGGAGTGCAAGCCGAGTAGAAAATTGTTCGGCTGTCTGTTGTGATTGCAACGTTGAACCTTCCTTGTGTTTGTTGACGTGCGTTTTTGCTGCACAGAGGCTGCAACGAGATAGTGGTCTGAGCCGATGTTAGGACCTTAGATCGTACGCAAGTCCAAAATACTGGAGAGGTGTCTTCCGTCTATCACAACATAATGATCTGGTTGGTGGCTTTTTGATCCGGAGACAGCCAGGTATTGTCTTGTGCTGGAATCTAGTACTACAGATAACCATATTTCGGGCAGCGGCGAAGTCGATCAGCCTCAACCCAATTGGGGATGGATGTATCCTCGCTGAGGCTGAATTTATCGACTGTTGCGCCAAATAAACCTTCTTTTCCCACCCTGCCGTTAAAGTCGCCAAGCACGATTTTGACATCATGGCGGGGGCAGCTCTCATAGGTGCGCTCCAAGCGCTTATGGTTAGGGCAGAAATCAGCGATATGTTGAAGAACCTCGCTTTTATGCGGATTATGACTAGACGTTTATCCACCGGAGTGAATGAATGTATTTGGTGACGTAGTCTCTCTCCCATCACGAATCCCACACCAAACTTGCGCTCCTTTATATGGCCACTGTAATAAATGCCACAAGGACTTCCTCGCCGCAATCCTTGTCCCGTCCATCGCATTTCTTGGACGGCGGTGATGTCAGCCTCTATTTTCACGAAGACATCAATCAGCTGGGCACCAGCACTTTCCTAATTAAGGAACCGGACATTTCAGGTGCATGCCCTCAAATCCTAATCTATCCAGCTTGCCATGGTCGTAATCAAAAGGGGATCTCTCATCCGAGGCCGGTTGTTATTTTTCATTGGGGGTGTTTTTTACTTGGCGGGTCCCAAACCCAGCGAACAACCCTATGTAGGGAATGTTTCGCCTTCTCTATTTAACTCATCGTCATGAGCTGCTTGAGCCATATGTTAGAGAATCGTTTCTGGCTACTCCCAAGTGAATGACGATCAGAGAACTTTCCTCACTTGCGTGAACTTCTACACATGAATCCATCCTCCGATTTCAATTTAGTAGGATTTGATATTAGAATGTCGATTTGCAATTTTCCCACCATAATATTAAACTGTATAAAAATACATTAAATATTCTTATTTTCATGTGTCTAGTAAATATTTATTTCATCCAAAAAACCATTTATGTATCCGCCCCTGTTAATAACTACAAATATTATTGTTAAATATTATATCATTACACTATTTCATTATCTCAAATTTTAACATCTAATTTCATTTGTTACAAACTTGAATATAAAATTAATAAAATAAAAAAATTTAAAAAAATATTTGAATCCAAAACACTCATAGAAAAAAAATAGACCAATTTCTTGTATTTTTAGGTTACTAACACACATTAAAATCACTATTTGCGCTACGTTTTATTCTGCTAACTTCATTGATGCTTGGTTTATCTATTTTTAAGATCATTAGTAGAGTTGACAAAAATAGTTAACGTGCTCCAATTTCGGTATAATTCATGTTAGGTGTCTTATTTATCGTAGAAGGAAGAATATTCAAATATGGTCAAGTTTGACACTCGGCCCCGCCGCTTTATTGTTCTTCAGACGGGTGGTTGCTATTCGAACTTCTTCATGTTCACGCAATGGAACACCCTCTTCATTTTCATCGATTGGGGAATCGGGGACACCATCTCCTGATGGTATGCTTACAGTGCCAGTCATGATGTTTGGAGAAGTATTCTCTTCGTAACTTTAGTATGCTCTGGGCATCAGTCACTAGATCACTTCTTAGGTTTCTAAAAGAGTATGATCCGGTCTTTAACCCTTCTGTTAGTTGCCGAATCTTTTTGTGGAATTTTTAGGCATTGTCCCTGTCGGCCAGCTTGTCAAGCTCTTCGCATTCACGCATTTCAGGCTCTCTCTTTTTTGTCTGCAAATGCGGATGGCTTACCTCTTCAGCTCTCGGTTTCTATCCTATACTACAATTGTAAGAAACATTGCGTTGGTAGGCAGTCTTCTCTCCACTGCGACACGGCACTCCTCATCGTACCAGTCGTAATTTCATCTTTTCCGAAAACCGTTGGTTTCGTTTGGAGCTGTACGTAAGGAGCTTGAAATGTCATCCCACAGTTCCCTTATACCAAGTTGCTGATGAGTGCTATCAGAGAGCAGTAGTTCAAGTCGAATAGAAAATCGTTCGGCTGATCAGTACCCGCCCCAACTCTCCCCAACCCTTATCCCGCTGTAATCTTCGTGCGGGAACCACTCAGCATTTCCTGGTTGTCTGTTGTGTGTTTCAGACCGTGGTGCGTCGGAATGTGATATCAGTCAAATGCGATTCAGGCTGGTGTCACTTCCTAACGTGTTCCGGCCTGCGTACCAGTCGTGAGTGGAGGGAGTCGTGTGTTGCCCCATTCTGCAGAAGTCACCCGGCAGTGGCATCGCCAACCAACACCAACATGCGATGACCACCCCTACGGGTTACCACATAGCAAGACCGAAGAGATAGTGGCACTTATGAGCCATGAAAACTAAGATAAACAGGTGCTCAGATATTTTGAGTTGTGAAGGTTTCAACGTAGTACATAACGATCGCGAGCTAGATAATGGTGGAGGCCCAACCTTCATACTGCACAGCACCGTGTAATATGGTCTTATCGATAGCGACATCGAGCTCGAAATATTTAATTTATATGTACATCCCCGAGTTTCATAATACACTACGGGATATCACCCGAACACAGGTGCGCTACTTCGTGGTGAAATCCGAAATTGTGGGCACTTGTATTAGCTTGCCCGATATTACCATTGCTAGTGGTGGTCTGATAAACAGCATAACCTGGCGACCTATGCTAACTCTCGCATCATGTCATCGCCCTATTATTATCTCGATCGAGAAACCTCACGATTTTATTTCTGTGGACAACCGCACCTTCGTTAACTTTAACAAAGTAAACTGGGTCGGCTTCACATAATTTACCGAGAGCACCTTCCCCGCTTTATCTATTCATACGAACATAATCGTTGGCGAACGTCAATTCTGCTAGGTCAGTGGTTCCCAAACTTATTTTGTCTACCGCCCACTTTGAGAATAAATATTTTTTTAGCGCCCCCATTTTTTCACCTATTTAAAAACCACTATAACTTCAAATTAATTACTGTGACCTATATATGTATATTAACGGAGAATTCTAAACGAAACTTTTACTATAACCAGCAACTTGAAACCTAAGCACAGTAGGTAACATACAACGGCGCTTAGGTCTCAAGTTAACTCTTACTGGCTCCACCTGCCAATAAGAATGATTATTGAAACACAACTTTATAGCATTAAAACAGAAATTATTTTATTAAAAATAAAACTAAAATAACGATCCATATATAAAAACTAATGTGAAGGATGAATCTGATGCTGTTTAATAATTTTGTTAATATCAGGTTCCAATTTACTCAAGAACAGTCGCAAGTCGCCACGTTCGGTAACAAGCAAACGATTTCTATTTTTAGTAAGCAGTGTTGTCACAGCACTAAATCCACGTTCACACAAATATGACGATGGGAATGCTATCAAGAATCGTTGAACGATTGACCACAATCCAGGATACAATTGCGAGATCGGTTTTTGTAGCCAAAATTCTTGGTAACCATTTTTGAACCTGATTTTATTTCCTCGTTTGTTGTCAATTCTACAAGTTCTTCTTCCAGCTGAGGTGACATTGCTGTGTTGACATTTGAAAACGAATCCAACACCCAGTCTGGTATTTCCAAGTTCAAAATGTCCTGGTATACTTCGGTAAAGTCAATGTGGAGGTTTTCCAATTGGTAGCAGTAGGCAAACAATTCGTCGTTACTGCATGATACTGATAAATTCGGAAAATTGTGGAACTCACGTCTGCCCAGATTCTTTTTATGTAGAAGCAGTTTGGCTGCGAAAGCAGCAACGACGTTTTTTGTTTTAATTAAATTTAGTTTATCGCCTTGCAGTTGGAGATTCATGTCGTTGAACAATTTATACAGGTCTGTCATGTAAGCTATATCATTCTTTAATGTTATGAGCTTGTCTTGAAATTCTGTATCTTTAGTTTCCAAGAACTCTATAACAGAGTCAAACAAGTTGTAGAATCGAGTCAGACAATTGCCTCTTGATAGCCAATGAACTTCAGTATGAAACAACAAACGATTGAAATCCTCGTCATTAGTAACACAAAGCTGATGAAATAATCTATCATTCAAAGAGCTGTTGCGGATTTTATTGACTGCTTTGATGACATATTGCAGTAATTGAAATAGTTTTTCACTTAAGTTTCTAGCAACTAAATGTTGTCTACGAATAACGCAATGTACACCAAGGACATCTGGAATTTTATTTTTTAAGTGCGCTATTAAGCCTTTATGGCACCCTATCATAGCCGGAGCGCCATCCGTAGCAATTGATTCAGATTCAGATTCATATTTATTTTAAGCATATAAATATACAGAAAATAGCAAAATTAGCAGCACTAGCTCGAGGCCATCAGCTGGTTGATTGATTCAGATTCAGATTCATATTTATTTTAAGCATATAAATATACAGAAAATAGCAAAATTAGCAGCACTAGCTCGAGGCCATCAGCTGGTCTTTACAATTTAATATGATAGTAATAATTGGATGTTATGTCTAAATAACGGATATACATAAATATTATCATTAATATATAAATTGTACAGTTTATATTAAATTAAATGTGCTATGTTACATGTTATAAGAAAGTTAGATATAGTACTTCTATTCGACGATGTTGTATTAGTTAGCAGTTTCGATGGGAGAGCTGTGCCAAACATCCTTCGCCTTGTATTGGTAAATTGGGGGCATGCATTTAGTATGTCTTACTGATGTCCTAGAGGACCTACAAAAGCAGCAGGATCCGTTTCCATTATTTAACAGGTAATCGTGCGTGATCTGCGTATGACCTAGACGAAGCCTTGTGAATAACAAAATGTCTGAATGTTTGGAGTTCGTGGGGTACATAGGCTTTGCTCTGGTAGGATTAATTGCCGCATAATGATGAACGTATTCATTCGATTTCAACAGGGACTTGTTATGTACGTACTGCTTTATTAGACGTTTTAAGTCAGCTTTTTCAAGAGCGTCAAAGCACAGAACCGGTTATTCATGAATACTTTTCGCCACAGAGTCGGCGAGTTCATTGTCCTGAATTCCACAGTGACCAGGTATCCACATCAATTTCATATTATTTGCGTGCTTGGTGAGCAGATCACGAACGTAAGTTACTAAGACACTGTTATTGGTAAAATTTTTGACGGCATCGATGGCAGATTGACTGTCTGTACAAATGCAGAATTTACCCGAAGATTTCACTGGTGAATATAGAGCAGTGATTGTGCAGCAAACCTTTTTTCAAAACCAGTAAATCCTCCAATATAACTGCGAAGGACGTTGAGTAGTTAGTTTTTGAGCCATCCGTAAATATAATTTGAACGATTTTAAGTGTAACTCTAGTTTGGTCTCGAGGAAAACTTGCTGGTAGATAGGGGCGCAAGTATTTTGCTTTTGATAATCCTGAATGCAATTAATAAATGACGAGTCCGAAAGATTCCAAGGTGGGTATGTACTGTGAGCTTGCCGAGTGGGTTTAACCGGTATATACATTTCTCTAGACAGAGAACCTCGCCATGTAGTGCCGAGAGCCTCTTTGGGAAGCGTTTCCTATTTATAGCATTGAGTATATTTTTATACAGGTTGGAGTTGTTGCAGGATGAAACTTTGTATATAAGTCCAGCGGTCATATATTCCACACGTTCGGTGAGGTCAGGAAGTCCGGATTCAGCCAAAATGTTACAAACTGGAGTAGTGGAGAAGGCTGCGTGATATGGAGCACACAGAAGATTCAAGTTGCTTTTGGCACAGCTTCTATAAATTGGTAAAGCGTAATCAATTACCGACAAAAATAACGATTTAACAATATTAGAAAGAGTAGAAGTATGTACAAAGGACTTTTTGAGGAAAAGTATTTTACAATGCTAAGGCGGTTTAATAGTTTTTTTCTAATATAATTGCAATGGAACTTAAAAGTATATTTACTATCAAAGAAAACCCCCAATATCTTCAATTCATTAACATTATTTATAGGTACATTTTAATAAGATAGTCTTACATCTGAAAAGCGCTTCTTTGGACAAATATGCAGGACATTGCATTTCTCATATGATATAATCGCTCCTGATTCAAGCGACCATACAGAAATATCATCAATGATTTTACTGAAAATGGTTCTCACCGATACTAAATTATCAAGTTTAGTAAATATCAGAACATCATCTGCGTAAATATTGTGATTTACATATATTGTGCTTATGTATTATTTTGCTAATTTCTTCAAACGCGATAACAAATAACACCACCGAGAGAGGCGAACCTTGCGGAATCCCATTTTCTAAGTTGTATATGTCGGAAAAGGCGCCGTTTATCTTGACCATAAATCTTCGGTTAATTAAAAAACTTTTAGCAAAATTGTAGATTTTAGAGCCAACTGCCCATTTCCTTAATTGTCTTAGAACAATGTGTGCCCCGATACGATCGAAGGCCTTTTCGAAGTCTAGGGAAAGTGCGGTAATATGTTTCTTACTAGACGGGGCACATGAAAAGAAATGGTCGAAAGATAATAGAGCGTCGATTGTGCTATGGCCATTTTTAAAGGCAGCCTGAATAGGGTTTAGCAATTTATGTTTAGAAGTAAACCACATTAGACGGTTAGCAACTATTTTCTCGATAACTTTGCTGTTGCAAGGCAATAAGGAAACTGGGCGGAAGCTGGGCAGCTGATCTGCTGGTTTGTTAGGCTTTCGAATAGGGATTGTACACCCACATTTCCAACTTTGAGGAATTCTGCTAGAAGAGAAAATGGCGTTGTATAGGTTTAATAGCCTAGTTTTAGTAGAATCAGATATATTTTTAATCATTACATAGCTAATCCTGTCGTAGCCAGGAGCGGAGCCTTTGGCCTTGTTCCAAAATTTATTGACCTCTTGGATGGTGATATGTTTGTCAATCTCTTTAGCTAAGCGAATAATATTTTGTGGGGGGCGATATATATCGTTTAAAATTCTGGATTTTTGGACAACAAAGTCGTGAGGGAAATTTTTATTATCGGAATAACTAGACCAGTGATTTGCAAATGAGTTAGCAATTTCTTTTGCACAAGAAATGAGATTATTGTTTATTATAAGATGTGGAGCCGTAAAATTATTGTAAGAGACCGACAGCTTTTTTATACTTTTCCATATTTCTTTATGAGAAGATGATGGATTGATGTTACTAGTGATGTTTATAAAGCATTCTTTTTTCGCTCTTTTTGCAGAAAGTTTAAATTTGGCGTTTGCTGCCTTATATAACATGAGGTTTTGGTTAGACAGGTTGCGTTTAAAATCATACCATGCATTTTGTTTTATTGTACGCAGCTCGGCAAGCTCCTTGCTCCACCAGGGGACATATTTTTTATGCAAATACGGATGAGTTTGTGGAATAGATGAAGTGGCTGCACTAAGTATAATCTTTTTAATAGATTTGGCTTCCTAATTAATATTGTTACTAACGGGATGGATTTGATTTTGCTCGTCACACAGCAATTTGTATTTTTCCCAATCTGCTTTATCAGTTTTAAATCTTGGTATGTGAACAGTCTTAGTTTTTATTTTACCGTTTAGGTGGAAAACTATCGGGTAGTGGTCACTGCCACAGAGATTATCTAAAATTCTCCAAGAAAGGAATGGGAAAATGCTGGTGGGAGATATCGTGATATCAACATGCGTGAATGACTGATGTGAGGAAAAGTGTGTCGGAGATTTGTCGTTTAAGACAGTTAAGTCTTGGGAAGAAATTAGTTCACAATTGCTTTACCCCTCTTGTTTTCTTTGGAGGATCCCCAAAGTGGGCTCCAAGCATTGACATCTCCACAGATAATAATTGGTTTAGGCATTAAAGTTAGAATAGATTTAAACTCCCGTATATCGAAATCCTTACCAGGTGGAAAAAAATACGCATACCACCATGTAGTCGTTGTCTAAGAGGCCTCCTAGCTAAATAAAATTACAAACAACCCCCCAGGCCCTTACACAACGCCCCCATTTTCTTTCTGGGTCTCTTACCGCCCCCCCCTTGACACCTGCAGCGCCCACAAGGGGGCGTTATCGCCCACTTTGGGAAACACTGTGCTAGGTGATCGCAGCAGCTACCGATCGCTTCATCCCGTCTGGAAGAATCGACGAACTCCGCCCTAATTTCCCAGCCGAAGCAGTTATTTTAGTAAATGAGCCCAACAACTTACACCATGCCGATCCCTGTGATTCCCGAATAAGGGATCTCAATTTGGAGATTCGGCAAATCAACATAAGCGGGGAAAATGGATAGAGCAATTAAAGTCATGCAACTTCTCCACCGGTGTGAGTAAGCTTTGGACTACTCTCAAGGCTTTGTCTAATCCGAAGGGATGTGATAACACAGTTGAAATCCAATTTGCAGGCCAGACCTATTTGGACCCGAAGAAGTGTACGAGCTAATTTAGCAGCAATTTACACTGCACCTTTCGGTAGGCAAAGTTAAGCAAAGTTTAAAGTTAAGTGTTACCCGAAGGGTGCGCAAAAGGCCAAAAGACTGCGCACCACTTACTTTCGCCGATGAAAAGGCTCAGAGTGTCATCAACAAGGCAATAGTTAAAGTCCATTGGCCCTGCTGGAATTAACATGCTGTTGCTAAAGCACATAGGCTCGACGTAAGTGAGCTACCTCACCAAGATCCTAAACCTATCGATGTGCCAAATGATGTGTTACCCGCCGGCTGCGTAAAATGCCAAAAGACTGCGCACCACTTTCACCGATGAGGAGGTTCAGAGTGTCATCAACAAGCCGTATCGTCCAACGGGTCTACCTCACCAAGGTTCACAACCCGTCGCTGACCAATTTTCAAATACCCGAGGTGTGGAAAACCGGAAGAGTGGTCCCTCTACCGAAACCTAGGAAATCCGCCAGCAAAGGGAAGTCCTATCGTCCGACAGCTCTCCTCTCCCCAGCAGTTAAGACACATAGGCCTTACTACTCCCGATCTTCACACACCTTCATAAACCACCAGCATGGCTTCCTTTGTCATCGTGTATCACAAAACGCTACTTGAGGACATCGAAAAGTCTACGCTCCCTCTAGGACTGAAGAGGTGGTTTCTGAACTACCTGAGAATAGTTTAAAAGGGAGTTCTGCAGCGATAATGACGTCGGGCAATTTAATCGATGGAATGCGCTCAAACGGCTATCTTTTCGCCCTTTCTCGCTTCCTCGCTGTACGGAACGTAACAAAATCCACAGCGACCATGTTCACAAACTGGACGAGGGAGTACAATGTGTGCCTTAATACTGTAGTCTAGCGTTAAGATTCCGACTGTCAATAACGCTAAGATTTTAGGTGTGACTTTCGAGAGAATGTGCTCCTCCACTAAGGCCGGTCCTTAACTTCGCCGCACCAATATGGGAAGATGGATGCAGTGAAGCACAGACGAGGAAGCTACAAATATGTTAGAACACTGCACTCCGGATAACGACAGGATGCCTCTTGATGTCTCCCATCGAACACCTGGACAGTGAGGCCCATATGCTCCCAGTTAAGGAGCAAAATGAACTCCTCTCCAAGCAGTTTATGCTAGGTGATTTCGCAGAAATCATCACTGCAGTCAACAAGGAGCATCAAGAGGTCCTTCTTTAACTACGTCGTTCGGACCCAACAAACTTCAGACATGCACTGACCGCGATTCACAGTGGAGCCATAAACACCTTCACCGACTGCCTCTCAGTGAATGGCGTACTTAGAGTCAAGCCACCACCCATTGCAGTCGAATAGCTTAAAAGAGGGAGTAAGGTTTTGTTGGTAAAAAAATTATTTTTTTTGCGAGTTTATTTCTTAAATATGGATTAAGTAGAAAATATAGGCTAATTTTTTTCGTCACTTATTTAGTTTATAAATTATGGACGTGTTTTTCTCAAAACTACTTCACCGGTTTCTTTCAAACTTTGTACACAAAAATGTAACATATAAAATAACTCCTCCCATCGTTTAATAAATGTTCTTTTTATACCCTGAACAGGGTTTGTAACACCCAGAAGGAAGCGGCGGAGACCATTTAAAGTATATATATACATATGTATACTATAAATTATCAGTATGTTGAGCTGAGTCGATTTAGCAATGCCCGCCTGTCTGTATACATATGTACATATATACGAACTAGTCCCTAAGTTTTTAAGATATCTTTTTGAAATTTTGCAAACGTCATTTTCTCTTCAAGAAGCTGCTCATTTGTCGGAAATGAAGATATCGGACCACTATAACATATAGCTGCCATACAAACTGAACGATCAGAATCAAGTTCTTGTATGGAAAACTTCCTCATTTGACGATGTATCGTAACGAAATTTGGTATGATTTTTTATCCATAGAAATAATATAATATCGGAAGAAAGTGTTCAGATCGGTTAACTATAACATATAGCTGCCATACAAACCGAATGATCGGAATCAAGGGCTTGTTTGGAAAACTTTCGTATTTGACGCGGTATCTTCACAAAATTTGACATGGATTACTGCTTAAGGTAACAATATAATCTCCGAAAAGTTGTTCAGATCGGATTACTATAGCATATAGCTTCCATACAAACTGGACACATAGTTACTAAAAGAAATGCACCTGTGAAGGGTATATTAGCTTCGGTGCAGCCGAAGTTAACATTTTTCTTGTTTTAAGTTATGTTTTGTTTTATTAAAAAAGGTTACATCTTTATATGTATAACAAACTTAAGTATCATAAGGTTCTTAAGCGGAATTCTTTTAAGTGTCAATTCCTCTTAGGAACTCAAAAAAATTTGCATATTTCGTTGTGGCACTTAACAGGTTTCGACTGTATTATTATTGTTACTGTTGCTCTTGTCGTTGCTTAAATAATACCTGCAGGGAATTTGTCCCGATTTAGTGATTTGGGTATTTACTGTTAAATAAATATTTATAAAAAGATTGCTCGACAATTTAATTTAATTTAAAAAAAAAAAAAAAAAAATTATCAGCATGACGGCTCAGTCGATGTCGCCATGACAAAATGTCAGTACACCAGTTTTGAGATATTGATTTGAAATTTTGCATACGTCTTTTCTCTCCGAATCCGTGCTTATCTGTCCAAACCGCCGATATCGGACCACTATAGCATATAACTGCCAAAAAAAAGTTTTTATTTTTATTTTTTTATCTTCACGAAATTTTGCAAGAAGTATTGAATTATTCTAGGGGGCGGTACAACATCCGAAAAGTTTTTTTGTATTGTATCACTAAATCTTAAAGCTGCGAAACAAATTGAACAATTTAGGTCAAATTCTTGTATATCAAACTTTAACAAGATATCTTCACAAAATGTATCAAGGATTATTGTCCGATAGAATTCTTCACATCGAATCATTATAAGTAGCATATAGCTGCCATACGAACTGAGCGATCGAGTTCAATATAAAGATCTTTGTATACCCTTTTATGCTATAAGAAAGATTCCTGTGAAAGTTATTATAGTTTTTCGCAGCCGAAGGAAACGTTTTTTTTCTTGTTTTATCTAGTATTAGCTGCCCTTGTTGATTTGACGGACTCATTTGACCGGTTCGCATTTCCATGAAGGGACTATGTGGAATATGTAGGCCTGTTTGTATGTGTGTGTAGTATTTGTGCTGTTGTATTTGGAGTAACAATTTTCTGTACATACCATTGAAGTTATTATTGCTGCTTCTGTTGCTGTTTTATTATTTCTATTATTATATGTAGCTGGTGTTTCTGCTATTGCTGTATATTTGGTTACGGTAGCTGTGCTTAATTCATATTTATATGTATGTATATTTTTGCTCAATGTAAGGGTATGACTTGTAATCCCGTCTTCTACTTATACTTCCTGCTTGTTGTCATTAGGCGATATATTTTGTGCAGAATAACCATTGACTTTAGCTGTGACTATGGTTTGTATGTCGCTTTTAAGGGTTAGGTATACGTTGTGTCGGCTGCTCTTTGTATTACTTTTACACTGTAGCAGTGTTGCCGACGTCGCTGTGGCTGATTGCAATGTTGTGTTCTGTTGTGTTGCTAACCTGTGTAGTAAATGGTTGATCTTTGGATTGTTAATAACAACATTTACCAGTAAAATTTCGAAAATGAACGAAAATGGAAGGAAAAGTTTTGACAAACCTGTTTAATTGTGGACAACGAATAATTTATCCATACATACATTTTATATAATACAAATAACAATGATATTTATTAAATACAGTTTTGCAATTAAAATAAAGTCATTAAGAAATAAGTGATAGTTTGCATACTCAAAGCTGTTCGGATTGCATATGCGCAAGTACCCGCACGCAAGTAAAGTTTTCATATTTTCTAATGCTGTCGATGAATACTTGCACATGTTCACAAATTAATTTAAAGAGTATTAAATATTAAACATTTTGCCACACTTACTACATAGATAAATAATAGCAGTACATGTGATGGCTTTTAAGAACACAGGACATTTTTTGCGTAATAAATCGGTTGTTACTTTTAAATAAATAAATATATGCACGTTTTTTTTATATTTTTAATATAAAAACTGCTCTATCGAGCTTCATTGGATGCACTCATATTGATTTAATGTGAAAAGCTGATAGGCGCATGCTTGATAAATGGTATCTATTGAAATATCAAATAATACACACCTATTTCTTTAGGGATGTAACATTACATGTATACACATACATACACACTTGTCCATTAAGTTGCAGTTCGTATACATACAGTAGTTGGAATGCACTCGAAAAGAAATGAAAAGCACATACATATGAACAGCCATACGACAACAAATAAGGAAAGCCCTCATTCCACAACTGCCCGTTAGATACTGTGAAAACGTGAAAAGTCTGAAATAATACGAAATGCCCGCAAAATCTTTTAAAAAAGAAGCTGCGGCTCAAGTACATCCATTATATCAGTATAAAATTAAGTTAACTACGAAAGAAAAATTAATAATACAACTTTTTTATTGACGGGAAAACTGTGAACCTATTTTATTAATTTCTTTTCATTTTATTTATACAAAAATTTGAAAAGTGCATTGATGTGGCTATAATTAATATAATTTCTAAATTACTCTACTATATATGTTGTTAATGGCGGCTAATGACCAATTTTACGGCGAAGTACAAGATGGTGTTATCAATAAAATATTATTACCGAGCTAAGCTTAGTTAGCTTAATTAGTTTCTGATGTAAGTATACGAATTGCCTATCTTAAATAATTATATATATTTTTAATATCAATATCTAAGTTTTATCAAATAAATATATTCTTCTTCTTTACTGGCGTGGACACTGCGTACGAGGTTATAGTCGAGTTAACAACAACACGACAGTCGTTTCTTCCAATGTGGCGCCAATTGGAGACTCCAAGAGAATCCAGGTCGTTTTCCCCCTGGTATTTCCTACGAAGTGGAGGTCTCTTCCTCTGCTTCCCCCCGAGGTTACTGCATGGAATACTTTCAAAACTGCAATGTATTCGTCTATTCGGACGACATGACCTAGCGTAGCCTCTGTCTTTTAGTTCGCTGAACTATGGCAATGTCGTCGTTTAGCTCATGCATGTCATCGTTCTATCGAATGCGGTATTCGCCGTGGCCCATGCGCAAAGGATCGTAAATCTTCCCCAGAACCTTTCTCCCGAAAACTTGTAACGTCGACTCATCAGATGTTGTCATCATCCATGCCTTTGCACCATATAGCAGGACAGGAATAATAAGTGACTTATAGAGTTTGGTTTTCGTTCGTCTACGACTTCGAAGTTATTACTGTCAACATTGACTTACATAAACTAGCTGCATAAATTTTTATAACCTGAAAAAATTTGAATCTGCTTATAGCATTTAATCGTTCTCCTTTGTCTGTTACAGGTCAATTCAAAAGACCCCGGCCTATCATAGCTAGGCAAATTTTTTGAAAAATTTGTTTATTTTAGTTCTCTTCAATTTATAGAACTTTTCCAATAGAAGTAGTTTATAGTAAGATTTGTCCATTTTCATTTCTTCATTCGATGGAATTGTCTACCTAGCGAGCATTATTTTCAAATCAAAAGCAACTCTAAACTCAGTTCATGGATTTTTGACATCGTTTTCATTGACTTGTGTCGCGGTGCACTGACTTAGTGAACCGGCACTTTATTTCTATTAATGCGGCCGTTTTTCGGTGATTTCGTGCTTCAAACGGTCCAATAATACTATGTAATAGTCGCTGTTGATAGTCATTCCGGACGCCATTACCTTGTCAGCCGGCTGTTGCGTTTTTTCGCACTTTGAGCGGGTAGTATAACAAGATAATACATTTTTTTGACGAACCACATTTTCCAATATGGACATTTTTTATGTATTACTCAAAGTTAGGCTTTATTGCCATGATCAAAAACTCCTTGGTTATTGCTTATTTTGCATGGATTCTTGAAGCAATTCGTTCAATATTCGCCTGACTTGCACTTTTTTGATTTCCATGAGTATTATAGTCTCATAAAATAACAAATAACAGGCAAAGTAGAAACCAAAATAGCCTAGATAAGGGGTTAGGTGTAGCCGAAAATATGAAAACACTACAATTTTAAATAATTTTTTCTTTTTGCCAGTAAATTATTTTATTTTATAAAAGTTGAAATATAGCTTCATTAAACAAAATTTTGACTTGATATATATATTTTTTTTAAGTAATGACTGTTTGTATTTATCCAGTTCTACGGTTGCTACCACTAATCCTTGGAAATTCATCTTAAATCAATTGGACATAAAACAAATGTTTTATAAATAAACAAATCATTGCCGGATTGAAACTTTTTTTAATTAACAAAACAGTGGTTTTAGGTTTTCGAGAAAAGAACTCATAGTTACTTGTTTGTAAAGAATGATAATTAAAAAAGTTCTTCGATATAATGCCTTATGTGTTTCTTTACATTTTTATATTCTTGTAGCTGTACAATCTTCATTGAAGTCTAACGAGCAGCTTTCGACTATAGCGGTAAGCAAATAGAAAAAACGTTGTTTAGAGAAAATTCTACTATCTGTCGGATTTATTTAAAATATGCAGAGAACATTTCTATGATATATATTATCGAACGCAACGATAAAAAAACATCGTTTTTTTCTACCTCTAGTTGCTGTACACAAATTTTGAATGCTCACTCATATATGAGGATATATAACTCTGTGCAAACATTTTTAAATACTTAACGGTGTTTATTATTTAACCTGACTGAGTCTATCAAAACTTCAATTTCAATTAAATAATTTTAATTCTTTTTCATTATTATGACAAACTTTCTGTGCATAACTACATTTTTGAGCCATATATTTCAAGTAACATTTTTGGAGTTATAAGCATTTTGCATTTGCGCTAGACTATGCAGTTTAGATCATTAGTTTTCATGGTAAAAAAATTAAATTTTTTTTTGCGAATTTATTTCTTAACTATAGATTGAGTAATTTTATTCGGACCTTTTGTACATTATTGGCCATACTTCTGACAATCTAGGGTAATTTTTCCATGCAAAAATGTAATGTCGGCAACACCCTGTGTGATGCTGGCAAGCAGAAACTAACTTCACATCTCGAGAAGTAGCGACAGTTGGCAAAATAAAGTTGGCGATTACAGTTGGCGAAGAAGATCAAACGCAGCTGATAATCTATTTTTCTATTTAATTAAATACCAATTAATTTTAAATTTTATAAATTATAAGCAACATTTTATATCTAATAAACATAATAATCACTTTTTACATGGGGGTTCAACCTTAAAACGTCTCAACGTTCAACTGCTCAAGCTAAAGCTCAACCTTTGAACGCATAAGTTGTAAGAATGATGCCCATATGCAGGTCGAGCAAAAAGAGGAAGGAAGTAGCAGAAAAAAATTTATTGGAAGCTGAAAAAGTTGATCCAGGGTTAGTAAAAGTTGATAGAGAGAACACGTTTTCTTTTAAGTTGATCGAAATGGAGAAAACAGCGGAAAAAGTCGAAATCCAGAACTCGAACGTGTGTGGTAATGGTATAAATTCAAGTGATCTGGTAGAGTTATTAAAAATGCTGAACTCAGGCAAAAACGTGTCAGTCGACCAATTCGAAAAAATTGTTCCAGAATATGATGGCGTGACAATTCCAATTGAAAAGTGGTTGGAAAACTTCAACGAGAATGTTGACGCATATGAGCTTTCCGAAAAGCAAAAATATGTAAATGCGAGGAATAAAATGAGGGGAACGGCAAAACTGTTCCTAGAAACAGTGAGTGTTTCAAACTTCGATTCATTGTGCGAAGCGCTCAAAGAAGAATTCGATATAAAGTTCAACAGTGCTGACATACATCAGAAGTTAATGCAAAGGCGAAAGAAGTACGACAAGAACTTTTACGAATATATTCTGCAAATGAGGACGCTGGCAGCACTTGGGTCGATAGAAGAAGGAGTAGTTATTCGCTACATTGTGGACGGAATAAAGGTGCGTGATGATCTGAAATATCCATTGTATAGTTCTAAAATATTTAAAGAACTAAAAGAGTGTTTCGGGATTATACAGCAAATGAGTTACAAGCAGAACAGCAGCGGCGCAGTACAAAAAGAAACTACACGAAGCTTGCGCAAAATGTTAAAGACGATGAGGGCGAAAATCGCGCAAAAAGTAGACATTGTTTCAATTGGAGGTCATCTACGCACATACGCGCAGAATGGAAGTCAGAAACAAAATGCTTTAAATGCAACGGCAGTGGTCACATCGCAAAAATTATGAATATCAGAAGAGAACGGTTCACATGCTAACGAGTGATAAACAAAGTAAGCTAATGCGAATTAGCAACAAGTACATTTCATATTTAATATACACAGGTGCAAATGTGTCACTTAAGAAACAATTTGTTTATGAAAAAAATTTTGGCAATCACAGCCTACAAAAAAGTTTTGCGAAATTGTATGGTTTGGGAAATATTGCGATTGCGGCGAAAGGTTCGTTATCGTTAGAAGTTGAAGTTGATAATATAAGAACTGAGCATGCATTTCTTGTCGTAGCTGATCATAATATAAACAACGAAGTTATTGTCGGATATGATTTCATTCAGCGTTTCCAATTAGAGGTTAATGTTAAGGGATATTTTTTCTCCGATAAGACAAATATACAAGAAGAGGTCGAATTAAAATGCGTATACAATATTATTGAATAGGTGCCAGAAATTGATGTACCACCTCAATATAGAAATGATGTTAATCAATTAATTAATGAATACAATCCTGTTAATCCGATTGAACATCCTATTCAGCTGAAATTAATACCAAAAGACGACTTTATTAATTTCAATTAAAGTCCGACCAGATTATCTGCAGCAGAGCGTGACGTTGTCAAGAGTCAAATGGACGAGTGGTTAAAACTTGGTACAGTTCATGAATCCAACGCAAACATAGCCAGTAAAGTTGTTCTTGCAAAGAAAAAAGATGGAAGTTATCGTGTTTGCATAGACTATTGTAAACTAACTGTTGTATTAAAAGATCGTTTCCCTGTTCCAATCATCGACGAAGTGATAGAGAAGAAGCAATCAGCGAAATTTTTTACGGTTATGGACCTCAAAAACGGGTTCTTTCATGTGCCGATTGAAAAAAGTAGTCAGAAATATATAGCATTTGTAACCAGAGAAGGTTTGTTTTAATTTGCTAAGGCACCGTTTGGATTTTGTAGCTCACCAGCAGTGTTCATGCGTTACGTAAACTATATTTTTCAGCAGATGATAAACGACGGTATCATGGAGTTATACATATGTAGACGATATTGTTGTTTTCGGTCAGAAGGTGCAAAGTTTCAGTGTGGAAATAAAATGGTACAAATGCAAGTTTCTAAAAGAGAAATTCGTTTTTTGGGTCATGAAATACATAATGGTAGTGTATGGCCTGGAAGAGATAAAATCAAAGCTGTTAAAAATTTTTTTGTATTTAAAAATATCAGAGGCGTCCAAGCTTTCTTAGGTTTGGCGGGATATTTTAGGAAGTTTATTCACAATTATGCCGTCATAGCTAGGTCATTAACACAGTTACTGAAGAAAGAGCTTGTTTCGAAAATTTTTAAGCAGAATGGTAAAACTCAACTTCATGTAGATGCATCGAAGTATGGGTTTGGTGCAACATTGGTACAAGAGCGTGAAGGGAAGTGGCATCCCATATTTTATGGGAGTCGGAAGACCTCAACTCAAGAAGAAAGGTTACATAGTTACTTTCTCGAAGTCAAAGCTGCGTATTTAGCAACGAAGAGGTTGCGTCACTATTTAATGGGAATTCAATTTGATTTAGTTACCAATTGTTCGGCGTTTAAGCAGACTGCCACGAAAAAACGATGTACCCCGAGAAGTGGTTCAATGGCTTATGTATCTACAAGATTTTCACTATAGTATTGAACATCGATCAGGAGAGAGAATGAAACACGTTGACAGCTTAAGTCGTTATCCGGTTATGGTTGTTACATCGCAGATACAAGTACAAATTCAAAAAGCGCAACAAAATGATGAGCACCTAAAATCGATAACAGCAATTCTCGACGATAAATCATACGCAGATTACGTCATGAAAAACGGAGTGTTATATAAGCAATGGAAGGTCAAGAGCTATTGGTAGTACCGAGAAATATGGAGAAAGAAATTATACGAAACGTACACAATTTTGGTCATATGAACTCGCAGAAGACGATGCATGCGATCCAATAAGACATTTTCATAGCACATTTAGAAAAGAAGGTGAAGCAGGACATATCAAACTGCGTTGAGTGCATAGTACACAATCGCAAAGCAGGAAGGCAGGAAGAATTTTTGCATTGCATAGATAAGGTAGATAAGGCAACTATCCTAGTCGATTATTTGGGTATCTTAGATTCTACGACAAAGGACTATAAGCATATTTTCGCTATAGTTAATAGTTTTTCTAAATTCGTTTGGCTATTTCCGACCAACGCAACAGACACTCAAGAGGTAATAAAGCATTTGAGTACATGGGTCACCATTTTTGGAAACCCGCATCGTATTATCAGCCATAAAGGCGCAGCATTTTTATCGAGTTTATGTAACGAATTTTGTAACGAAAATAAAATTGAGCATATAAAAATAGCAACAGACGTTCCTAGAGGCAATGGACAAATCGAACGAGTCAATAGAGTAATTATTTCTATGATGTCGAAGTTGTCGGCTAATAATCCAGCCAAGTGGTACCATTATACAGCTGTGGTACGAAAAGCTATTAACGCGCACGCTCACCCGCCAACAAAATTTACACCTTACGAAATTATGTTTGGAGTAAAGCTGAAAAGCGAAATGTCTAGTGACATTATAAAACTAATCCAAGAAGAATTTTTGGAGGTATTCCAAGAAGATCGTCGCACAATGAGAGAAAACGAAAACTCAGTACAGAATACCAAAAAGCAGATTTAGTCTCAATAAAAGTAGTTCAAATTTCAAATAAAAAGTTATCAAAAAAATGTAATAGAGATATGCTGTCGAAAAAGCAGCAGATTTTATGGGATCCAAGGTTACATCCACTAGTGCTGATAATATGAAGCTTTGGGCACATTTTGAGGTTGATGAAGATTTGTCATCAGAGACTGGTGACCGAATGTAATGTTGGCAACTCCCTGCGTGATGCTGGCAAGCAGCAACCAACTTCACATCTCGAGAAGTAGCGACAGTTGGCAAAATGCAGTTGGCGATTACAGTTGGCAAAATACAGTTGGCGAATACAGTTGTCGAATACAGTTGGCGAAGAAGATCAAACGCAGCTAATAATCTATTCTTCTATTTAATTAAATACCAATTCATTTTCACTTTAATAAACTATAAACAACATTTTATATCTAATAAACATAATTCACTTTTTACAAAACTATTGAAGCATAAGACGGTCACAGAGCTTCTCCCAGAACGTCTTGAGAAAAAAACACTTTACGGTGTTCACCATAACTCAGCTGGAAATTATCCGAAAATAAAAAACCAAGAAAAATAGTCAAATTATAATCAAATCTTCCCCCTTCGTTCTCTGATAATTTTTTTTCAATTAAAAATTTTTAATGGCCATTTAAAGTGAAAACTGCTTTTTTCCACTAAAAAAATCCGCCATTTTATGTGTGGAAATCACCCTTAATGTAAAAAAGAAAATTACTAAACGATGTGGTGGGGTATTTTATTTGTCAAAACTGTGTACAAAGTTTGAAATGAATCGGTCAGGCAGTTTTGAAATGACAGTGAACACGGACTTTGAAAAAGTAGTTTTGAGAAAAACGCGTCTAAAATTTATAAACTAAAAAAGTGGACAAAAAAATTACACTATATTGTCAAAAATATGCTCAATAATGTACAAAAGATCCGAATAAAATTACTCAATCCATATTTAAGAAATAAATTCGCAAAAAAAGTAATTTTTTACCATGAAAAAAATACTCCACATTGTCAAAATTGAGCATACAATAATGTACAAAAGGTCCGCAAAAATTGCTCACACCATATTTAAGAAATAAATTCGCAAAAAAAAAAGATTTTTTTTACCATGAAAACCCTACCCCCATCTTAATTTATCGTTGTTTTCGACAATTGCATGGTGCATTTAAAAAACGTATCTTTCTTTCAAGCGCGATGTAGGGGAACCCTTATAGAACGGAAGATAAGGATTATATTTTAAATTTACACAGCATCGCACCAAACATTTCTATCCGATGCTCAACAATCCTATGCCAGAGAAATAAAAAATAAATTTGAGGAAATTTGTTAGTGTACAATTCTTTGAACAAGATTCGAACATCTGAGAATATATGTATATATGTACTATATATGTACGTTTATACGTATTACACAAATACAAACAAAAGCATATCGTTACCTAAAATGTAAAATAACGTAACGGGAGTTCTTATAAGTTTGATGGGGAAAGAAAAGCGATAACAAATAGAAACAAGATTTGAATTTTTTATATTATTTCCCGATAACTTGTTTCGTCCACTATCCAAACTATCGAAAAATTACAAAAATATATTAATTTACAATAAAGCTATTTGAAATGTATTGAGTTTTTATTTTATTTTGTTTCTTTCAGATATGTTTTAGTAAAAACATAAATATTTCGCATTAACCAATCCACAATCACAGATTTAGAATTCATTCTTCTGGTTATTAAAGGAAGCTTAGTAAAAAACTCAAATGAATATAAAACGTACATATGTATATGTACATTAATGAAAACGTGATTATGCGTTTAGTTCGTCGATAGCAGTTGATCAGGGTTTAATTCATCCTAAACGATCAAGTTAAATATTTGTTGATACTCCGCCATTGCGCTTTTTTGGCGATGTTGCAAATTGGTAAATCGTTTATTTGCATGTTTAGTGGTAATTTGAGACAGAAATTGTATTTTGTTAAGAACGTTTTTCCTACGTCCACAAATTATCATACGCTATCGTTTTTATGCACTCAATTGTGATAGCAGTTGATCAGGGTTTAATTCATCCTAAACGATCAAGTTAAATATTTGTTGATACTCCGCCATTGCGCTTTTTTGGTGATGTTGCAAATTGGTAAATCGTTTATTTGCATGTTTAGTGGTAATTTGAGACAGAAATTGTATTTTGTTAAGAACGTTTTTCCTACGTCCACAAATTATCATACGCTATCTTTTTTATGCACTCAATTGTGACACATTTGACAGTTTCGCTAAATATTTCTGTATCATCCTCTTCGTAATTCGTGGTTAAATGCATCGCGCATTGAGCGATTTAGTGCTGTCTTGCCCAAACATGACACTTCTACATATATTTATCATCAATAAACACATATCTTCTATTATTATTAGTAACGGGGTTTTCAATAAGAAGGATTCAGCGTCTGTACTACTGCAAGCGTGCCCGTGTTGGCCCTGCAAAGAAAATCGAGTTACATACATAATGGCATTGAATGTACTTTCACAGGAATACAAAAATTCATTGATATCGCAAACCGTTCTTGTTAAAAAAAAAACTTTTGTAGCGTTCTTATTGATATACCCACACTTAAAGTTGAGGCCACTGACTCCGAATTTCGGTAGTAAATTTTAATCGTTTGGCTCTTTGTTGTATCTTACCATGATAAAATGTCAAACCTTACTTAAGAGAAATGTCAAAAGAGCGGGAAAAATATAGCGTCGTTTCTGTCCCTATCGGTCTACTTTTGTAGTGCCCTCTTGAAAAACTACATATATATCTCATTGTAAAGTTTTGCATGAATTTGTAGTGTAGGGTTCAGAATTTGACAATGCACATGATGTAACACATCTTCCGACATGCAATGCCTTAGTTCATCCATAAATCTTCCGAATTCAAAGGGAAATATGTTGATATTAGATTTGCAAACAATGTTTGAGTTCGATGCGGCGATGAAGATAAAACGGAATCCGTGGGCGTGATATCCCAATATAAATCGTTCTCGAATAACTATTGTAGTTGACACCAAATAAAAATATTAGTCCACCCATTGACATCTAGATTTTTCTTTTCTTCAAAACATTTTTCTTAACATTCCAAACATTATTCTAATATATACCGGTTGTGTTATGTCGCAAGGTGCTTCTTCTTATAATACCAAAAAACCACAATTTCAAAAAAAATTTTTGTTTAATGAATTTTTTGTCTACATTTTTACTGATTTTGTGGTTTTAGCAACAATTCGTATTCAGTTATCTCATTATCAGCGTGCCCAATCAGTTCAACCGGTCTCGAGTTTTAGAACTAAAGAACAACCTATATACCATATACCAGGTTGTTCAATAAGTTTTGTGGTTCGATAAGAGAGGACATTGCTACTAGCCCAATTTTTTTTTGGTTTTGTTGGTACACTATGAACGTATGTGAAGTTCCATTTCAATCTGTCAATTCATTCTTTGTTTACAAGCCATTTAGTGTCGCCGTGTCACAGTATTTTTTTACAATGGAAAAAATTTAATATCGTGCAGTGATAAAATTCTTATTTTTGGAAGGTGTAGCACCAAAAGAAATTCACGAACGAATGTTAAAAGTGTATAATGATTGTTCACCTACAATTAAAACAGTAGAAAAATGGGTCACTGAATTTAAGCGTGGTCGTACAAGCCTTGAAGACGATCCACGTGAAGAACGTCCAAAAAGCGCATCAACACCAGAAATCATATCCAAAATACAGGATATGGATATGGTACGAAATAAGTCCCACTTTTAAAAACGAAATAAGTCCCACCAAAAATTGCTTAAAAAAAAATAAATAACTCCCACGAAATAAGTCCCACTTTTGAAAACGAATTAAGTCCCACCAAAATGAAATGATTTAAAAATTTAGTTGAAATGAAATAGCTCCCACTCAAAATGAAATAACTTCCCCGTGAATAATATATTTCTTAAATGAAATAAGTCCCACTTTCATAAACGAAATAAGTTCCACTTTTTCACTGTTTAATGCGATTTCAAATAAGAAGTATTTGGCTCTTCGAAAAAACACACGTCGAATAATATGAATAATCAAAGCAGAGGAATAATAAAGAAAAATCGTATGCAAGCTTGCAGAAGGCTTCTTAATGGAATGGATATTAGGAATTTTGATGGTGTTCCAGAATTTATTATTAATTCTTTTTTCGGTCAAGGAACGTATAGAGAACGTCTACTAGTAACAACGTTTGGATTCGTAAATGGATTAAGTACAGATCAATTGTTCTTATTATTAAGATGGAAACCGTTTCGGAAGGACCATCAGATTAAAATTATGGACCTTTATAAATGGCTTGAGGATCCAGTGCATGGTAGACGGTATTATAGTTTTAACGTGGCATTGGGATTAGTTGTATTTTGTAATGGTGATATTAGAAAACATGGAACACGAATTCCAATTTCCTACCAAAAATATAATAAAACACATACATACGTAATTACGTCGTAATTTTTTAATGTTGTTTTTCCAGTAGTTAAGTTCGGTACCTATTTGTACACATTTCTTTAAAGTTTTTTTATTATAGTAAGTATAAAGTAATTAATAACAAATAAAGGAGAGCCATGAGAGATAAGGACAAAAAGTTATGGTTGTCCCTTTTACGAAATGTCCAATATATAACTTTTTGCATAAGAAAAAAATGAGAAATCAAGCCATAATGACCTTATACTCGTATTTTATGGCTCTATCCCTCCATAAAAAAATCATTTATTTATCAGGTAAATATTTGAAGGGTTTCATGAACTTCTGCACGACAGAATGGACATACTAGTTTACTGGTTTGATCAATTTTGTGAGTTTGCATTGTAAGACAGCATTCACTGCAAATTTTCAAGTGCTTACAAGGAAAAATAAGATATTTGGCTGCTTTATATATATTATATACACATATTATTATCAATTGTATTCTGGTTGGTTTCAATATGGTTTAACGACTCGTCTTCAAAGTCCTCTTCCAAATATGATAATTCTTCAAAAAGATCTTCATCAGCCTCCATTTGTACAATTAAATTATTTTTTGATAACACCAGTTGGTCAAGGAATTTAGAAGGAGTTATATTACCTTGTAAGAGATCATTCTTGAATTTCGAAATCATATCTGCTTTCAAAACACAGGGCTTTTTAATACGCTTTTTTCCCACACTACCATTGGTATTCATCAATAGTTCAAATTTTCTTACTTTTTCAAATTCTTGCATCTGTAAAAATGCTACAAATTTGAAAAAAGTAGCCTTCTGTGGAATGATTTTTCCTATGACGCTATTGTAAGCTTCTATTGCAGACGTAGTGCGGATTTCAGAATCGAAAACTGAAAAGTTATGTGGACCGATCTGTAATAATGAAATCATAACACCTTTTTGTAAATATTCTGTAACAGGGAATATTGTACCTTTTGCATCCATTGATTCTCAAAATATTTTATAAATAATTTGAATCTATCTAAAGCGTTCAATTTTCCTAAATCTTCGGTTAGTAGTTGGAAGACGCTTCTTTATTTTGCCGAATATATTGAGCGAGCCTTTTGTCCTTCATGGTTATGAATCGACGCAATGCCTGGCAATAATGGAAGCAGCAACCAAATATTTTTGAATCAGGGAAACTTTTTTCAATTGCGCTTCTCAATCCTGTTTTATAATCTGTTATAAAAGTTGCTTGTGACAGATCAATAATGATCCTTTGTATATAACTTAATAAATGCTGATATGCTTTTAGGGACTTTTTGTCATCAGTACGAAAAGAAAGGGGAATACCTAAAATAGAAAAAAAAATATATATCGATATGTATACATAATATAAATCTATATATAGTTATGAATGGAATAAAATACCGAACCAAATTATTTAAAAATTTTAGTTCTTTGTACAGAGCCTCTTGATTATCGTGATTGTGCGCTTTATAATTTTTTGCTTTAGTGCACTCGCTGCCAAATAACATTATTCGTGATGGACAATCCTTTACATAACAAACATAAAAATGTTTTTCTAATTTAGTGCACTTTTTAATATATAATTGTTTCTCTAAAAAAATATAAAGAAGCTTGCTGTTATTCCTCTTCCCTGCAATTATTTCGTATGTCGTCACACTCATGTTCACTATTGAAATTCACAAACTTAACTAATCAATATAATGATAAGGTCTTGTAAACTTGCACACTTAACAACAAATTTGAAACAATACCATTCATTTCGTAAAGAGCAAGAAGTAACGGAACTTTTCGAAAGCATATTCTACAATACAATAATTTTTTTTTAAAAAGCAACAAAAAGAACACTATGAAATTCAATGAGAAACAAAGTGAAGAGCAACAAATAACGGCAAAAATTATTAAGCATTCACTTAAAATGCAAAATTATGAAAATGAAATAAGTCCCACTTAAAACGAACTCCCACTTTACAAAACGAATTTATTCCCACTCAAAACGAAATAAGTCCCACTTAAAATAAAAACGCGTAACGAAATAAGTCCCACCAATTGACGAAATAAGTCCTACTTTTAAAAACGAAATAACTCCCACTTTCGAAATAGCAATTTTTGGTGGGACTTATTTCGTTTTTAAAAGTGGGACTTATTTCGTGGGAGTTATTTCATAGACCCGATCCTGAATCAAAACAAGAGGCTAAGAGTGATGTCGAACCTGGTTGTTCGGCTTCGAAACGAGTTCGTGTCCCGAAATCGGTAAAGTAGTTTATGGCATCAGTTTTTGGGGATGCGAGAGAAATTTTCTTTGTGGATTACTTGCAAACTGATAAAACAATTAATTTAGAATATTATTGCAGGAAAAATTCGTGAAAAAAGACCCGGTTTTCATCAGGACAATGCACCGTGTCACAATAGCATTTTGACAATGGCTAAAATTCATAAATTAAAGTTCGAATTGTTGGAGCATACACCGTATTCACCTGATTTGTTTCCAGAACTCAAAATATATATGCATGACAAGCGCTTTTAATCAGTCAATCTGGATTCTCACTTCAGGTATGGGATTCACAGATTGGAGGATCGTTGGAGCAAGTGTACTAACGTTCAGGGAGATTTTACTGAATAATAAAGTGTATTTTGAATCATAAAATTGTGTTTTTCGTATCAAACGACAAAACTTATAGAACAACGTGGAATATTTCCTTATATTTATTTTTACAATACCGAAAAAATCAATAAACACCTCTGTTTTATTCGTAATTTACACAACAATAAATATAACTTCGCTTGCGCCGAAGCTAGAACACCTTTCACAAATAAAAAAGTTTCGTTCGTATGGCAGCTATATGCTATATACCTCACATTTATCTCGATTAGTTTTAGATGTTATAAAAAACCATTAAGTGAACAAAACTGTTATACTCTATAGCGACATGTTGTTGACTAATGGATTTTATCGATATTTTTACTATGTCCCATAATCTCCAGTGGTTAGAGAAACATTTTTGTGTTCATTCATGAAATCTTCAATATAATTGATGAGCAGAAAACAATTATAAACAAGTCAGGTAGGGCTAATTTCGGGTGAAACCGAACAATTTATACTCTTGAAACTTGCAAAAATCAAAGCCATGGAAATACTTTAAGGTGTAAACCCAATGATATAGAGTAAAGTCAGCGGGATATTCGAAAATCCTGATATAAGTTATGTTGCGGCTAGGCCAAGTTTTCTCTCAAATTTATCTATTATGACCTTGCTGGCAACTCTGCTTTGTAAAGGAGTGAGTAATTGTGCGTGCTAAAAAAAATTGAATCATTTTCATGAAAGAACGCAGAAAATTAACAAAATCTGCTCATCAATCCGGAGAATCCAAAGCGCGGTCAGGGATAAAAGAATGCTCAACTTATTCCAGTGGGAGAGCGCCTCAAAATTAGCTATTTTTATACTCTCGCAACAAAGTTGCTAAGGAGAGTATTATAGTTTTGTTCACATAACGGTTGTTTGTAAGTCCTAAAACTAAAAGAGTCAGATATAGGGTTATATATACCAAAGTGATCAGGGTGACGAGTAGAGTTGAAATCCGGATGTCTGTCTGTCCGTCTGTCCGTCTGTCCGCCCGTCCGTGCAAGCTGTAACTTGAGTAAAAATTGAGATATCATGATGAAACTTGATACACATATTTCTTGGCTCCATAAGAAGGTTAAGTTCGTAGATGGGCAAAATCGGCCCACTGCCACGCCCACAAAATGGCGAAAACCGAAAACCTATAAAGTGTCATAACTAAGCCATAAATAAAGATATTAAAGTGAAATTTGACACAAAGGATTGCATTAGGGAGGGGCATATTTGGACGCATTTTTTATGGAAAAGTGGGCGTGGCCCCGCCCCCTACTAAGTTTTTTGTACATATCTCGGAAACTAACATAGCTATGTCAACCAAGCTCTATAGAGTCGTTTCCTTCAGGCATTTCCATATACAGTTCAAAAATGGAAGAAATCGGATAATAACCACGCCCACCTCCCATACAAAGGTTATGTTGAAAATCACTAAAAGTGCGTTAACCGATTAAAAAAAAACGTCAGAAACACTAAATTTTACGGAAGAAATGGCAGAAGGAAGCTGCACCCAGGCTTTTTTTTAAATAGAAAATGGGCGTGGCGTCGCCCATTTATGGACCAAAAACCATATCTCAGGAACTACTCAACCGATTTCAGTGAAATTCGGTATATAATATTTTCTTAACACCCTGATGACATGTAAAAAATATGGGTGAAATCGGCTCACAACCACGCCTTCTTCCAATATAAGGCTATTTTGAATTCCATCTGATGCCTTCTCTGTATAATATATACATACATTAGGAACCAATGATGATAGCGGAATAAAACTTTACACAAATACGGTATTTGAAAAATATGTAAATGACGGATAATGAAATCTCTATTATCACTTTATCATGCGAGAGTATAAAATGTTCGGTGACACCCGAACTTAGACCTTCCTTACTTGTTATATATAAAAATGAATCGCAAAATGTGTTGCTAAGCGCATAACTTAACAACACCTGGACCAATTTTGCCATTTTTTTTTTAAATGTTCGTTGAGGTTCATGGATAGTTTTTACGGCAAAAAAATTCGAATATTTGCCGGAAAACCCCTAAAAGCAGCCCTTTTTTTCCATACAAACGAATGAATGATTGTTTGTTAGTAACGCTAAGAGAACGTCTGCATCAATATTGTTGAAATTTTCAGAGGTTGTTCGTTGTGGATGTACTTTTCATGAGGAAAAGTCGGAAAATTGGATCATTCCAAAAAGTTACTTTTTTCCATACACATTTTTTCAATTTTTGTTTGTTTTGTTTTTTCAATATTTTGATATGTAAATTATTTGAATCGTTCAATTTCGGTCGCTTGCTTTTTTATTCCGGCTATTCAAAAGAAAAATTATTGAAAATTATTCAGTGAAAACTGTACGTGAGTTTCACACAAAGTGATCAATTGCGAAGAGGTCGCCCTAATATCGGTCGGCATTCTTTTTGCCTCCAACGTATGGCAGCCCAAGGCAAGGCAAGGTAAGAAGTACTCCCAGGATGCGGTGACATACGTGCGGAATTATGGATCGCGGTCAATCAGCAAGCGATCGTCACGATGTCACAGCTTGACTTTTCAAGCCACAGTTACAATGTTTGATGGACTTTTTCTTGAAGCAACGTATGTGTGGTGCTGTTAGATGCTAGATGTACTCTGTTGAGTGGCGAAAGAGAGGTTTGCCGCACGCACAAATTCCTTTTTGGATAGTGGTTACACCAGATCAAATTGATGAAATCATTTCTGCTGAAATTCCTGATGCAGAGAAAGATCCAGAATTATACAAAGTGATGAAAACCAATATGGTTCATGGACCTTGTGGACACCAAAATCCCACCTCGGTTTGTATGCCTGACAATAAATGCACCAAACACTATTCACGTGCTTTTCTTCCGGAAACACAAACTAGAAATGATGGATATCCACTCTATCGGCGTCGCCCACCAGACGACAATGGCAGAACATTCAGCATTCGATTTAGAATAGTGAATATCGAAGTTGACAACACACGGTTCGTACTATATTCACCATTATTATCTAATTCACATTCAATAGTTTGGTGTAATCGATAAAATACGTTTGTAATTACGTCACCAAAGGAAGCAACATGGCGGTTATTGGTCTTGAACGATAAAGTCGATACGTGAACTGCAATAAAGCGCTTTGAAGGATATTTACTTTTGCAATTCATGAACGTTTTCCGACTGTTATGCGTCTCGCAGTTTTTTTGGAGAATGGCCAAAGAGTGTATTTCAACCGAGAGAATACAATACAGCCAGTGGAAAAACCGCCAGCAACAAAATTAACATTTACGAGTTTTTTCTCAACTTTCGTCAGTGATCCGTTTGCGAGAACATTGCTCTATTCGGAAATACTTTGACATATATGGAATGCATCGTCGAAGAAATAGTTACGCAGAAAGCAAGGCCAACCAGTAAATGGACATCCAGGTGTGTTATCAACTAATGCATTAGGACGAATTTACACAGTCCAGCCGAAAAACGACGATTGTTTCTACCTTCGGTTGCTATTGATTAATGTACGCGGTTCAACTTCATTTGAGTCATTGCGTATTGTGAATGGTACGGTGTGTACAAGTTTTGGAGAAGTAAGCCAGCAATTACAAATGCTGGCACATGTTAATCACTGAAATGTAAATGAAGTTCGTACACTTTTCGCGGTAATCATTTCGACATATCAGCCTTCAAATCCGCGTCAATTATGCGATGCGAACACAAAGGACATTGCCGAAGACATTTTACATCGTCTTCGCTAAAAATTGGAAATGGTGGGGTGAGCTAGTAGTACTATATATGTATACTCGTATACATTTATAAATTCTATTTTCTAATTTTGGTTAAAGAATGAAGTTTAATGCTGTTTTCAAAAGATTTGATTATATCTTCTTGATATAAATAAATGTGCTATATATTTTTAAGCGTTTTAGTTAACTTATTCATGGACAAATTGGAAATTATATTTGATAATGGGTGGACCAAAACACAAAAATTTTTCATTGTAAGATAAATCAAGAGATAATTATAATACCCATATTTTCTATACTTTAAGTATAAATTTGTTTAATCACAAGCAACATACACGTTTTATATGTCAGAATTTAGCTATACGCCGGCGATCATGAATCTTACCCGTTCCCAAATGGAATGTTTGTCTAGGAATGTGAGTATGGTTTTGTTTGCTCTAAGCGATTTAGTCAGTTTTTCTGCAACTCTGTACATAAAAAAAATACCATATTATTTTTGAATTCTAAACTAATGGGGTCATGTGTAGAAGTTCACGCAAGTGAGGAAAGTTCTCTGATCGCCATTCACTTGGGAGTGACCAGAAACGATTCTTTTACATATGACTCAAGCAGCTCACGACTTCCGGTCTTTGACCAAGTATCCTCTGGGTAGCCTAAGAACATCCGTTCGAAGGTGAGCTAAAGTGAGAAGGCGAAACACCCCTGCATAGGGTTGTGCGCTGGGTTTGGGACCCGCCACGTAAAAAGCTCACCCCAATGAAAAACCAACAGCAGCCTCGGATGAGAGACCCCCCTTTTGATGACGACCATGGCAAACGAAAGAAGGACTACGAATTAAGGGCATGCACCTGGAATGTCCGGTCCCTTAATTGGGAAGGTGCCGCTGCCCAGCTGGTTGATGTCCTCGTAAAAACAAAGGCTGACATCACCGCCGTCCAAGAAATGCGATGGACGGGACAAGGACAGAGACGAGTAGGTCCTTGTGACATTTACTACAGTGGCCATATAAAGGAGCGCAAGTTTGGTGGTGGATTCGTGGTGGGAGAGAGACTCCGTCGCCGAGTACTATCATTCACTCCGGTGAATGAACGTCTAGCCACAATCCGCATCAAAGCGAGGTTCTTCAACATATCGCTGATCTGCAGCCCACGCCCGACGGATTAAAGGACGATGGGACCAAAAATTTTTATGAGTGCTTGGGAAACCCCAAAAAGATGCCCCCCACATTAAAAAAGTGCTTGGCGACCTTTAACGCCAGGGTGGGCAAAGAAGGTATCTTTTTTGCACTACGGTCGGGGAAATTCAGCCTCCACGAGGGAAAAATCCCCCCAAAGGGGTTTAGGTTTATCGACTTCAAGGGGGGAAAAAATGGTTATTTTGTAGTACTGATTC
>NW_026089624.1:21392331-21529570 GCF_024586455.1 Bactrocera neohumeralis | reverse complement strand
AAACGTTATTATTCGAACGTTGCAGTTGTTGTCTTTTTTTACTTTACTTCCAATTTTATTGTGTCTTTTTGAGCGTGTGTCTGTGTGGTTTTGCCTTCTATTGGCTTTTCATCGCAGTATTATAAGTATAAGTTTAATAGCATCATTGCTGGCATACTTTATTTAGCCTCTATCCGTTTATTGTGTTTGGCATTAATCTTTTGATGTCACATTACTCATAATCAGTCGCAAATAAATACATAAAGCCTGCGTTGTCACCCGCGAGACATGTACATATTTCACCATTATATTGGTCTAAGTGTACATACTACTGGGAGCAAGTAGTAAAACTTTGCTCATAATTTTAAAATTCTTAATTTATTCTTTAAAACCTATGTCGTCTCCCTCAAAGCAATCCAATCCATTTGTGCCAATACTCGAAACAGTTGTTAAAATCAATTTCCGGAATAGCTTTCAATGCGCGTAGCGATTCACGTTTAATGTCTTTATTGACTCAAAATGGTTTCTTCGGAGCAATTGTTTGAGTTTGTTGAATAGCCAGAAGTCCCACCGAGCTAAATCAGGCGAATGGCGGTGGTGGCGTCACAATATTGGTTAAAAATTTGGCGGAAAGTTCACGAAGAATCAATGCAGTATGTGACGGTGCATTATCGTGGTGCAAACACCAAGAGTTGTAGGCCCATAGTTCCGACCTGTTTTACGAAGAGCTTCACGCAAACGATACATAAAACTTAAATAATATCACTTGTTTACAGTTTGAGATGTCCGAAGGAATTCGGAGGGCCCCACTCCTCGATAAACAAAGAAAACTGTCGACATAACCTTGATCTTTGACCTACTTTGACGTATTTTTTCGGCTTCGGTAAGCATAGCTCCAGGACACATCGCCAGTAATAATTATTTTAATGTGATCCTGGTAGTCAGAAAGCATTGTTTCACAGGCGTTAACTCGAGGCTGGTTTTCAAAAAAGTTTAGTGATTTTGTAACCAATCGTGTTTTCACTTTTATTAGACCCAAATGATCGTTTAAAAAGGTTTTAACTGATCCTTCCGACAATCGAACGATGCCAGTAAGATCTGTGTGTGACTATTAATCGTCGACTATCAAGCACCAATTCATTTATTTTATGAACATGGTCGGCGTGGAAGTCGTTCGTCGTCAACACATTTTCGATCCTCTTCGAATAATTTGTACCAATCAAAAACACTTGCTGCCGACAAACAATTATCACCGAAAGCCTTTTCCAACATTGTACGTTTCCCGTGAAATTTAAATTAGAAAGGCTTGCTATTGTTTGCACATAGCTGGGGTATTTCGTTGTATGCATCAAACTATAATATATAACTAACCGGTTTATTAATGTTATTTCTAGAGGGGTACAAAGAAGCCTGTGTCTTATGGAGATCAATTGGCTTATAATGTGATAACTATTAAAATTATTGGTACATAAAAGCCCTTTTGTACTCAGTATATAGTGGAGCATCCACCACTGCATAAATTAAACAAAAATATTCGTTTAGTACACTTGGTTTTTTTTAACAATTTTATTTAAGTAACTAAATTTAGATGTCACAAATTAATTATAAATGAGTATCGAAGAGTAAGGCGGTAACACTCAAAATTCCGGAAACGGGTCGGTGCTGGCGATCAAGTTGACGCGGATCGTGGGTGACTTGTGTAATCGTGGTAAAGTAGCGAGATGTACGTAAGATAGCGAATGCCTGTCAGCGATGAGTGATCCACGAATTGTGTCTGCTTTTTCCTTGTCCATCCTTTTTGATGAGTGGGTGTATAGGTATGGTGAGTTGTGTTGGTGTCATCAGCTGTGGTGAATTAAGCTGTCTTATTAGGGTGCGCCAGTTTACCCGGGAAGAGTGGGTGGATGCTTAACTCATTTAAACATCCTGGGCCCCCTAGGCGAATATTTTGCCTAGTATTGCATATGTATATGCTGTTGCATTTATTTCGGCAAACTGCTGGTAGAGCCGCCGAAGCGCGGAATACGTTCTGACAGCAGAAGTATTTCTGTGTAGAGTTGTAATATTCTTATATTTATCCGTGTGTGAGAGAACGGATTTTGGTGTGAAACATACCAAATGTATTAGAATGTGCATTTTAATATGCGGGTAGGTGCTTAAGAGAAGAAACTTTATTTTGCGGGTTTATTTGATTTTGCTTTTTTGACGACTCATTATTATGGCAAACAAGTGTATGCGTTGTTTGCTTATATTCATTTCATTAGCGGTTATTTAAAATTTCTTATTTCTATGGTATACCGGTTGTTTTTTATTTGCCTTTTCTATTTTATCGGCTTATAAAGGATAGTAACTCCACGCCTGGCTCAGATGTGGCCATGTAGGTGCTTCCCTGTATCGCATTGGGAGTATGAGGACTCCTTCCTTTTGTGGTTTTTTTTTATTTTTGTAAATTTATGAAAAGTGTCGAGTTTTGACTTTTTGATAAAATTTTTTTATATTTCATGTTTTAGTGCGTATGCACTAATTTGGCGTTTAGTAGTCGGCCACCGCTTAAGGATTTATGCAGGATTTTTTTTTCATTATTGGCGTAAGCCATCCTGCGGGGTCGAAAGTAGCATATATTTGAGTTTTTAATATTGTTAGACTGAATTCTGAATTTGTTTTTTGTCAGTTCGTGGAGTGTTGGAACACGGTGGCTTAAGTGGTAGTCGTACGACGTACCGGTCATTATTTGAACGAGTAGTTGTGGCTTTCGAGTAGCCCTTACAATACTGATCTTTTATAGATTTGTTTGTTATTGGAAGTTTCCTTAACTTTTGCGATTTCCTTAATTGTGAATTAAGGTATTTGTTCTCAACTTGAGTTGGTACGGTGGAAACTGGTTCCACAACTAGTCCACTTTGGGTTTCGCTGTGCAGCGTTTGAATATTTTGTGCCTTTGAGCAACATGGTGTCTCCTGGCAATTTTTACAGTTTTGGGTTCCGGGATTTGCTTTTGCAATTAAACCCGTGGTTTTTTTAATATGCGCCCTTTTTTGGTGTGATAGGGGATATGTGCTATGTATAATGAAGCATTGTATGGTTGCTTTTATGACAATATAAGCATTTAAATTTGCTTTTGCAATTTGTAAATGTATGCGCATGTGACAGGCAATTTGTGCAAAGTCTTTTTGACCTGACCTTGAACAATTGTTTCGTTCGTTAACTTTTAAGTTTTTAAACCTCTCGCAAGATTTAAGTTTATGGCCTCTTTTACATAGTTCGTATGTTTTCGTTGTTCAGATGTGAACGATTGCGTTTTGTGAAAGTTTTTGTTTAAATTGTTTTTGTTACTAACTTGGGGTCTATTTGAGCTTCCATTTTGGTCGTTCTTAGTTTTGATTATTTTTTCCTCTAACCTTTCCGCAATTTCATATTGGGTGGTGAGAAAATCTTTCATTTGTTGCCACGTTGGGCACTTTTTTCGTGATGAGAGCGATTGCTCCCATAGAAGTAACGACTTTTCTGGTAATGCGGCGGTGCAAATGTTTACCAGAATTGGGTCCCAGCTGTCTGTGGGAATATTTAGTGTCGATAGAATCGACAAACAATTTGAAACAGTAGATTCTAGTTTGATGAATTCTACACTTGTTCCTTTCTTAATTTTTGGCAAGTTCATTAGTGTCGTTACTTGCTTATCGACCAGTATTCTGTCGTTTTCATATCTCGCTTTTAGAGCTTCCCAAGCCAAATTGAAATTATCGTCATTAAGAGCGAACTGTTTTACTATTATGCCTGCTTGACCTTTGGTTTTGTATCTGAGGTGATACAATTTTTGTGCTTTTGATAGCTGCGGATGGTTGATGTAAACGGCTGTAAACATGTCACGGAAGGACGGCCATTCTTCATAACCTCCATAAAATGTTTCTGTGTCACATGCGGGCACCTCGAGTTGGATGCCTGAACTTGCCTCTTGATATTGTTGCATTTGTGGCAGCTCTACTTTACTGTGGGGAGTAGGTGCAATTGCTTTTATTAGCTTTAATTGATCAGAGATCATAGCTTTTGTTTCTTCATATTGGTCTAAGCAGTTTTCATAAATATCGTAAGCCGATGATTTAAAATTCTGAGGTAGATCTGAATCGTCAGATTCTACTATAGCGTCATGAGCCGCTTGGATTCGTGTCCAAAAATTGTTGAGATTTATAATTTTCTAGTACCGATTCAGAGTTTTCTTGAATCGGTGAAGAGGCAAATCTAGTGCAGTATCTTGTTGAACTGTCACTTCCTGAAATGAATTTGATAGCCTGTTTTGAGCGTGTAGCTCCTGCAGGTGTATTATGATTTCTTTCGTTATTAACCATTTTTGTTATATTGTATATTTGTATATTAAAATACTGTTAAAGATTTTCTCAGTGTAAACTGATTTACGGTATTCTAATAGAAGCGATAAAGTATTATAAATTTAATACTATTTTAATGAGCTTTTTTTTGTTTTTAGATTATATCTGTAAAAAACATATTTTTAATTAATATCGTTTTTTATTTATTTGCATTTTGAATTTTATAATATATATTATATCGAACTTTTTTTATATATTTAAGAGAGAGAGAGATATTTTTCTTTCATGTAATATATATTTGCAATGTTATAAATATAATGTCCGAAATAACATTTAAAGCAACCAAAAGACACGCGCATCCGTTCTACTCGCAAAAGTGCTGAAGATGCGTCTAGCGCAGTGTGGCGTGATTCTCTGGAAAACCAGCGGAACGTGGGAACCGATGTCAGCAGAACTGCAGGCGCATTACGTTACCATAAGAATTATAAAATTTGTTAAGTTTAGAGTTAAGCGAGCGGTTGAACAATAAAGGTCGTAAGACCAGAAAGATAAAATAATTTTTACTATTGACAAGTAAACCCATAACTGGCGCCCGAGCTAAAATAAGCTCCTACGTCGCGAAGGAAAACAAAAGGCGTTAAGAATCCTTCTTCGGAGAACGTGGAGTGATAATAAAAACAACTGTGCTAGTGTGAGATCAGGCCCCTTAGTAGCAGAGCAAAAAGGACGCGTTGGACGCAAGCCAACTCATCAGCACCTATCAACATTAACAACCAACAATATCAAGAGGCAAAGAATGAAAGTCGTTATTGTATTGTAAGTTAAGTGATAATTACTAATTAAGAACATTAAGTGAAACCCAGATTGTGAAATTTTTTTTTTACCAAACTAAAATTGAAATAAAACCTTTAAGCATTAATTTGTAAGTGCAAAAACTGAAACGTTATTGAAGTAGAAAAGAAACCGATACGTAAAGAGTAGTGGACAGTGAGAAAAAATATAAAACGAACTCTTTAACAGACACAACAAAATAAACAATGTCGAACCCAAATAATCTGGTTCGTCCACCAGTAATCAGGGCGAATGATCCTGCAGGAAATTCAGGATCAGCTAACGTTACAATAAACGAGGATGACCTCGTAAACCTAATAGGAAGGGTAGCTTTAGACGTGTTAAACAGGCAGGGGCCCAGCATAGTTAGGGCAACCCTTAACCCGAATGCGGGCTTAGCAGACACTTGCGACCAAACCATCAATATAGAACATGCAAGCAACTTATCAGATTTAGACAAGATACCTGATGTGGTAAAATGTTTACGCGAATTCTCGGGAAATCCCGCCGAATTCAATTCATGGAAAAAAAGTGTAAATCGAATATTAAATATTTACGAAGCGAGTAAGGGCACACCTAAATTCTACGGAATCCTTAACGTGATAAGGAATAAAATCGTCGGCAACGCGGATGCTGCCCTTGAGTCATACAATACACCCTTAGACTGGGGTGCTATTTGTAAGTGTCTAACTTTACATTACGCCGACAAGCGTGATGTATCCACCCTAGAATACCAAATGACTTCTTTGGTTCAGGGAAATAGGTCAATTGAAGAATTTTACCAGGCCGTTTATTCCAATTTATCTTTAATACTTAATAAGCTAGGCTGTATGGAGGTGGGTAGCGAGGCTCGTAATCTTCTTACTCACACATACAGAAACAAGGCGCTAGATACGTTTGTGCGCGGCCTCAACGGCGACTTGCCTAAACTATTGGGCATGAAGGAACCAATGGATCTGCCCCAAGCATTACACTTGTGCTTGAAGTTGGAAAATCAGGGATTCCGCACACGGTACGCACACAACACCAATATGGATCGTAGAGGGATGCAGCGAAACACCGCACCACCTTTACCTTCAAGAAATTTTCGGAGGCAAGTAAACCAACAAAATTTCTTCCCCGAAATTGCTTACTTACCACAGCCACAACCACAACTTATTTCTAATCATAATCCTTATTTCCAAATCAAAGATTTGATCGGAACTTAAATGCACAAACACACTTTAACCAACCGCCTATGCGCCCCCCAAAACCGCCGGTGCCTATGGAGATAGATGAAACTTTGCGCTCGCGCCGCATTAACTATATGAACCGGCCACAAAATAATCAATTATTCGGCAAAAGGCCACCACAGACCACTTCTGAAAGAAATCTCAAGCCACAAAAGGCACAACGCAATTTTCATATAAGTAATACTCCAAGCGCTACCTCGAACACTGGCTCAGAAGATAATCTGAATGATTATTTGGGTGTGGCGGACGACAATATACAGGATGAAGGACAATATTACGAATATAGCGATATTCATTTTTTAGGTTAAAAAGCTCTTCGTTGCCTTACTTTGAATGCCGCACGAAGAGCGGCGAAGTATTCAAATTTTTAATTGACACTGGCTCCAGCCAGAATTATATTCAACCCAATTTAGCAAAAAAAGTACTAGAAAACAAAGATATATTTTTAGCGAAAACTATTGCTGGTGATATAGAAATAAAACACCACACATTTTTACAGCTTTTTAATCAAACAGAAACTTTAAAATTCTTTATACTACCCCTTTTAAGAACTTTTCATGGCATTTTGGGCTATGATAGCTTTCGGCAGCTAGATTCTGTAATTAACATTAGAGAGGGAACCTTGACAATTAAAAATAATTTAAAAATATTAATTAAAGAATTAAAAACAGATGCAGTAAATGCTATCAAAATACACGATGACAACATTACTCCCCATCAAAAAATAGCTCTACAGAAATTGGTTACAGAGCATCCTAACTTATTTTCAGAACCGGATGAACGGTTAACTTATACTACCAAAGTAGTGGGAGAGATCAGAACGTCATCCGATTCTCCAATATATAGTAAGTTTTATCCATATCCAGCATCGCTTAGAGGCGAAGTAGAGAAACAGGTGGAAAAACTACTAAACGATGGCATTATAAGACCATCCAGATCCCCCTATAATTCCCCTGTGTGGATCGTGGCAAAAAACCCGATTCCAGTGGAAATAAACAGTATAGGTTAGTGATCGATTATAGAAAATTAAATAGTTTAACTATAGCGGATAAATATCCGATACCCGAAATAGAGGGTATGTTATCGCATTTAGGCGACAATTCGTTTTTTACCACGCTAGACCTCAAAAGTGGGTTCCATCAGATCCCACTAAAGCCGTCAGACATAGAAAAATTTGGGCGGCATTTTCGGTGAATAACTTTTTGGAAAAAAAAAAAACCATACCGATAGTCTCATGCGCCAAATCTTGGAATTTGAAACCCGTGAAAGTTTCGGTGAATAATGGGAAGTTCGAGTTTACTCGGCTACCATTTGGGCTGAAAAATGCGCCCGCCATTTTCCAGCGTACACTTGACGATATCCTCCATGAACATATAGGCAGGATTTGCTATGTGTATATATGTAGATAATATCATAATATTCGGAAAATCTGAAGAAGAACACTTACAGAATCTTCGAAAAGTTTTCGAAACTTTAGAGGAAGCAAATATGAAGATTCAACTGGACAAATGTCACTTTTTTCAAAAGGATGTAGAATTTTTAGGATTTATAGTATCACAAGAGGGCATTAGAACTAACCCAAAAAAGGTAGAAGCAATTACTAATTTTCCCGAACCCAAAAATATTAAAGAATTGCGTTCATTTTTTAGGCCTATCCGGCTATTATCGTAGATTTATTCGCGATTACGCGAAATTAGCAAAGCCATTAACAATCTTACTAAGAGGCGAAGAAGGCCGAATTTCAAAAAACAAGTCCGCAAAAGTACCGATTGAATTCAATGAACAAGCTAAAGAAGCATTTCAGAAAATTAAAAATACATTGGTTTCGGATGAGGTAATTTTATCTTTTCCAAATTACAATAACGATTTTGAGCTCACAACTGATGCCTCAAATTTTGCACTTGGTGCCGTTCTTTCCCAAAGTGGAAAACCTATTTCTTTTATTTCGCGAACTTTAAGTAAGGCGGAGGAACATTACGCCGCAAACGAGAAGGAAATGCTAGCCATTGTCTGGGCATTATCCACTCTACGGAATTTTTTGTACGGGCACGCTAAGGTCAAAATCTTTACAGACCATCAGCCCCTAACTTTTGCTTTAAGCAACAAAAATACAAATAGTAAAATGAAACGATGGAAGGCAGAACTAGAAGAGTATAATCACGAAATATTTCATAAAACTGGTCGAACTAACGTTGTGGCTGATGCACTATCAAGAATTACAGCACAGCAACAAATAAATTCAATGTCGGTTATGACGCATAGCGATGACAGTTCAGGTCAAAACTTGATTCAATTCGTGGATGTACCTATCAACGTCTTCAAAAATCAGATATTTTTCAATTGGTCTACAGAATCAAGCTATAAATTTCAAATTGTTTTTCCAACTATTCACCGTCACACTATAACAGAAATAGAATTTTCCGAGGAGACAATCATATCTTTATTGAAAAAATATTTAAACCCTTCAGTAATAAATGGGATCAGCGCTCCCGAACCAATAATGGGAATAATACAAGAAGTTTTTTCAATCTTCAATAAATATCGTATTAGGTTTGCACGAAGAAAGGTAGAAGATGTATTAGAAGAACAAAGGCAGGAAGAAATTATCATAGAAACACACAGAAGAGCTCATCGTAATGGTAGAGAGAATAAATCTCATATACTAGAGAAATATTTTTCCCCAGCATGAATAACAAAATAAATAAAATAGTCAAACAATGTAGTATTTGTAAAACAAATAAGTACGATAGACACCCTAATAAGCCCGTCTTAAAAGAGACACCTATCCCCTCATATGCAGGACATATAGTGCATATAGATATTTACAAAACGGAAGGCAATCTCGTGCTCACTGCTGTCGATAAATTCTCAAAATATGCGCAGGTAAAACCAATAAAATCAAAAGCTACTCAAGACATAAAAGAACCTCTAAGGGAACTTCTCTTTCAGTTTGGAGTACCCAAAACCGTAATTTTTGATAACGAAAGGGCATTCAATTCAGCGACTATTACTTTTATGTTGGAAGACATATTAAACATTCAAATTTTCAAATCCCCGCCATATAAAAGTGCAGTGAATGGCCAAATCGAGAGATTCCATTCAACACTTTCCGAGATTATGCGTTGTCTAAAAGCCGAAAATCGAGATCAATCATTTGCACAACTTTTAGACAGAGCTGTCTATGAATATAATTACTCAATTCACAGCACAATTAATAATAGACCAATAGAAATTTTTTTCGGTCGTACGGTAAGCACAGACCCCGAACAATTCGAAAAAGCTAGATTAGATAATATTCAAAGAATAAAAGATAAACAACAACAAGATCTTAAAAATCACAATAGCAAATTACAACCAATTATTGATTATAATCCAGGAGAAACGATTTACGTGAAGGTCCACAATAGGTTAGGAACTAAAATCTCACCTAGGTATAAAAAAGAAGTAGTTAAGGAAAACAGGTCGACTACGGTACTGACCGAGTCAAATAGGGTAGTTCATAAGAGTAATATTAAAAGCTAAGTAATAAAATTAAATAAAACAGACGCATTTTCTAAATTTTTCCTTTTTGCAAAATAACGCTTACAGCGACAACAATGGTTCTGACCGACTTCCAAATTACAGACTTCTCAACAGCTCATATAATTACAATAAGCAAAGGACTGACCAAAATACAAGACGGAACGTTTAAACTAATACACCTTATCAACGTTGAACTGTACGAACAATTTTTGGCAGAGGTAAAGCAATTCACGGACAAAAACATACAGACAAACAGTATATTTTACTCAACTTTAAAACAAGAAATAGAACAGACCAAAGAAGCAATTAAATCTATTAAACCATCAGGTAGAAAAATTAGAAGATCAATTAACATCCTGGGTACGGCATGGAAATATTTAGCTGGAACCCCAGATCACGACGATTTTGCTGCATTAGAATACGACACAAAACAATTAAACGACAATAACAATAAACAATTTCTAGTAAATCAAGCACTAACAGAACGTATGAATAACCTCACAGTAATTACGGACAAACTAACAAACGCAATAACAAAAGACAGCTACTTCAACGACGAACTAGTAATAAGTATTCAAAATAGATTACGTTTAGTTAAGGAAGAAATTGTAAACGTTAGATATGCCATCCAATGGGCAAAATTAAAATTAGTAAATAGCATTTTATTGAACAAGAAAGAATTAGAATTAACTCTTAAAACACTAGAAGAGGAAAAGATGCCTTTTTCATAAACTGAAGAAGCCTTAAGTTTTGTAGAAACAAGCGTCCTTTATAATTCAACAATGTTAGCGTATATCGTAAAAATACCAATTACGGAAAAAAGAAACTTATGAAAATATTTTAATTAAACCTGTTAAGAGAAATAATACGATTATAAATATTGTTTTCAATAATATTATTAAGAAAGAAAATAATATACTTGGAATAAATAGCGAGTGTAAGACAATAAATTCTATATCTATTTGTAATAAAGACCAAATTGTTAGCCTAGTTAATGAAACCTGCATAACAAAACTTCTAAATAGTAAACAAAATCCAACTTGTCAATATAGCAACGCAAATCATGTTAAACCAATAGAAATACTTCAACTTGGACTAATTTTACTAAACAACTTTAATGGTACCGTAAATAATAGCCTGGAAGAAATGTCTGTTGCAGGCACATTCGTCGTAAAATTCAGCAATCTTACCATAAAAATAAATAACGATTCTTTCTACAATGGCGAAACGCTTTTAACCGGGGCGTTACCAGTCAGAACACAATTTGCTCCAGCGGAAAAGGAAAGAATAAATCTTTTGTCATTGGAATCAATCCACGAGTTATTCATAGACAACATAAAACGTCTGGATTGCCTCCAGAATAATACGAATACCACTCAAACTTCTGTGGCAATCATGGCCATTCTCACACTATCAGCTTTTTCAATAATATTCTTCTGCCATAGGAGAAAGAAGATAATCCTGCAAACAAGCTTTACATCAGAAACATCGTCCAAGGGTGAGGATCCAGCAGTACCAGAAATAGTACCAAAAACAGCAAACCCCATAACATACTTCAATTTTGACAACTTGCCATATTTTTGATCAATTGAGGACAATTAATTTTAAGAAGGGAGGAGTTAGCAACAGTAACATTTAAACACGCGCATCCGTTCTACTCGCGAAAAGTGCTGACGATGCGTCTAGCGCAGTGTGGCGTGATTCCCTGGAAATCCAGCGGAATGTGGGAATCGATGTCAGCAGAACTGCAGGCACACTAAGTTATGTTAAGAATTATAAAATTTGTTAAGTTTAAAGCTAAGCGAGCGGTTGAACAATAAAGTTCATGAGACCGGAAAAATAAATTTTTTTCTTACTTTTGACAAGTAAATTCATAACTTATATATGTTGCGTGTGCCAATTATGCATATGTACATAAGTATGTTAAATGTATAATGAAATATTAAATATAATGCTTTTTATGTATGTAATAATGCTGCCTTCTGCATTTGTCTCTCTTTCTCTGCTCCAGCTACCTCCTTGTTATTTTTTTTCGTGCAATTGTCTCTCGTTGGCAGGTCTCTGCGATGTCCAGCTGTGTTGTGTTGCTCCCGTTTTAAATTGTTGTTTTTATTTTATAGAGTTTTAGTTTCGCGCCCGTTTTATTTATTTCTTTTAATTTGTTTTTGTTTTTTTTTAACGCGCCCGATTATGTGGATTTTTGTTTTTTATTTTTCGTTTGGGAGTTTCGCGACACGTTTGTTTTTGTTTGTTGAAACGAAGTTAATTTTCTTCTTGCTGTGATGCGGTCTTTTGATTTGGTTGTTTTTTTTTTGTTTGTTATATATGTACGTATTTATGTAAATATAATCTTTTTGTTTTGTGTCACTGCACTTATTGCACTTTTGTTTTTCTCCATGGCACTTTCAAGGTTTTAAATTTCACTTTTATTTGCACTCCGTTTGCTTTTTGCTCTTTTTGCTCTTTTTATAAATTTTTGTTTAGTTAAAATCCGAAGGTGCCTTTCGGTAAGGCTCGAAGGACCATAGTTAATTACCGACCCAATTATAAAACACACTCGCGCGAGTGTTTAAAATGAGAAAAAAGTTATTTATTTAACAGGTACAATTTATTTAAAATTATGGTTTGTTTACAGAACAATGTTTTGCGAAAATATACATATGTATGTATATAGGTAGAAGCGTTGGATCGCTGTAAGTCGGCGCAGGCGAAACAATGATGATCAAAGCAAAAGGTGGGAAATCCGCGGCGCAGTGTAGAAGCGCAAGTATGAAGCGATTGTTGATGCGCGGCTTGTATAGATCGAATTGTAGATAACGAATGTGTTGAGATCTGGCGGATTTGTAGCCGGAGTAAATATGAGAAATATGTCGACGCGGCGCAGTGTGTAAGCGAATGTGTCTGCTTTCTCGTTTTCCATCCTTTTTGATAAGTTTATTGGTGTATAGGCATGGTGAGTTGTGTTGTCGTGTTCTCAGCTGTGGTGAACTAAGCTGTCTTATTAGGGTGCGCCAGTTTTTCCCGGGTAGAGTGGGTGGATGCTTAACTCATTTAAACACATATATAACCTTATATTTATCTCGCTTAGTTTAAGGTGATACTTACAACCGTTAGGTGAACAAAACTATAATACTATGTAGCAACAGCTTGCAGGAGTATACAAATTGGAACTGGTGATAAGAGTTTTCCTTATACATTTCACAAAGTCGAACTGATAAACTGAATAAGAAACAAGTAAGGAAGGGCTAAGTTCGGGTACAACCGAACATTTTATGCCGTTGCATCATGCAAGAATCAAAGCCACGGAAATACCTTAGGGTGCGAAGCGTCAACCAGAAGATCGGAATATATAATCCTACTGTGATCAAATTGAAAGGTTAATTTTGTCCATTTAATCTCCTTCAAAGTAATCCCTTCCAGCTGCAATACACTTATGTCAACGAACTTTCCAGTCATCATAGCACTTGGAAAAATCCTCCGTCGTGATGGCCTTCAGAACCTTCTTCGATTCAGCTTTTATATCCTTAGTTGAGTCAAAACCGTGTCCTCGGAGTGGTCATGTGAATTTGCTGAATAGGCAGAAGTTACACGAAGGTAAATCAGGCGAATGCGGTAGTTGCGGCACGATATTAGTTGAAAACGTGGCGAAATGATCACGAATAACCAATGCAGTATGAGATGGTGCATTATCGCATTTCTTAGTTCAATAAATTCAGACATGGTAAAAATGGAAGAATTCACTTTTAGAGCCTCTTAGAGTCTCACAAAGCGATGTGAAATACTAATGTATTTTTTGACGTGAAATTTAGCATAGATGTCACTAATAGTACTACCAACCAACAGAAAAAAAAATACCGATTAGAAAAACACGCGAAGTATAAATTGAAAATTCAATTTAATCACAGCAGTATAAAATGTAAATATATTTATGGGAGTAGTATCGATTCGATTTTATATATTTCTGCCAATACTGCGTACTATTAACATACCACATACTGTGAAATGTTACATGGGTTTCATTAAGGTACCTCACATACCGTCACAAGTCATGAGTCCTAAAGTCAGCCGGATGTTTTATGTTTTTTTTATATGGGCGAGTCCCGAGATCGTGAAGCTTTTACCCCTATTAAACCTTCTCATAACATCTCGGGTGTAAAATTGTATAACTCTGTCGTATTTATTTACTGATTTATCGTATTTTTAGTAGCTTTTAACAGTACAGTTATATGGAGAGTGGACAGGGTTATCTTTTTATTTCATCCATTTTTACAGTGTTGTTAGAAGTGCTTAAGAGATTTGTTCTGCACAAATTTGGTTTTCAGCTTAAGTGGTTTAGAAGTTATTTACATTGAACCAATTGCAGGGCGGAGCCTCAAAAATTTTGACCCACAGGTGCATCTGATTGGTAATGCAGACCAACCGTCCTACAATTCCGAGAAACACGTGTATCTTACTCAATTTTTTATTCAAGGTAGGATTTAAATGAAACGCGCAGCCGTAGTATTCGTCTTAACGATTGAACAGTTTATTGAGAAGTAACAAAATGGAATCGGAAAACAATATATTGCATGTAATGATGCACGAATTCGAAATTGAACATATGCATTGGACGAAGCAGGGTTGCTTTTTCAAGTAACATTTCAACAGCCCTCCTCAATGCAGATGTTCTTACAAATGCTTTGTATCTTATTTCATATTTAATAACCCCAAAAGCTCGCTGTGCTTCCTCTTTGGTAAATTCTTCGTCAATATGTCAGCTATCATCTGGTTTGTTGATACATATTCCAATTTGATTTCACCTCGTTCAACTATATCTCGCACAAAATGATACCTGATGTCTATATGCTTAGTCCTTGCATGGTGCACTGGATTCTTTGCAAGGTGCTGAGCACTAAGGTTGTCCCCATATAACACTGTTGATGTTCGTACATCACCACAACCTATTTCTATAATTATGCGCCTTATATGTAACGCCTCTTTTACTGCAGATGACATAGACAAATATTCTACCTCGGTGCTACTCAAAGCAACACAATCTTGTTTTCTGATTTCCAGGAAATCGCTCCACCAGCTAAGAAAAACACATAGCCGGTATAAGATCGACGGTCAATTCTATCGCCGCCCCAGTCTGCATCTGCATACCCCTTCAGAGGTTTATTGCATGCACGATAATGCATTTTCATATCTATAGTTGCAGCTAAATACCTCAATATATGCATTATACCCGCCTGATGCTCACTATGCGGATCTTTGTTACGCTGTGCCAGCTTTGCTACGGAATGGAAAATATCTGGCCTCGTCGAAAGTGCTAGCCACATCAGCGCACCTATTGTAGACTGATAAGATGTCTGGTCTACCTTCTTGCAAACGTCGCTGTCGCATGCCACTTGAAAACCAACATCTAGTGGTGTATATGCCGGTCTGCATTCACTTATACGATGTTGCCGTAACAAATCTTTAATGTACTGTGACTGCCCAATTGAAATTTCGCCCAATTCGCCATCTCGCTCTATCTGCATACCAAGAAACATATGGAGAGAACCTTTGTCGACGCACTCGAACCTTTCACAAATTTTTGCTTTAACGTCAACCAACACTTCCTTTGACTGGCATGCTAAGAGAAGATCGTCAACGTATACAAGTATCAAAAAAAGATTACCTTTTATGTCTTGCTTATAAAGACAACGTTCACTCTCACACTGAGTAAACCCAATGTCACGCAATGCTCTATCTAGCTTGGAGTTCCATTCCCTGCCACTTTGTTTCAACCCGTATATAGCCTTGTTTAATCGCAATACCTTACGCTGATTATCGCCACTACAATAACCCTTCGGCTGCTTCATATAAACAACGTCTTTCAGCTCGCTATTTAAGTATGCTGTGCATACATCCATTTGGTGCAGGAACATTTTTAATTCTGCAGCCAACGCCAAAACTAACCTTATGGTTTCGAAACGACAAACCGGAGAGAAAGTGTCAACATAATTAACACCGAACTGCTGCGAACAGCCCTTCGCGACCAAACGCGCCTTATAGCGCTCAATGTTGCCGTGCTTGTCTCGTTTAAGGCTATATACCCACTTGCAGCCAATAACCGACTGCCCCTTAGGCATATCTACAAATGACCATGTATCGTTTGCACTGAGAGCCTGGTGCTCCCTGTTCATCGCATCTTGCCACAAAGACGCCTGCTCACTTGCCATCGCTTCTTCATATGTTTGTGGAATTTCAACATCACTTGTGTTCATAGCATTCAACACATTATATTGCTTCTTAGGACGCCCTGGCCTACCCGTTCTCACCAACTTAGGCCTACCCGGTGCATATTTAACTGGTTGCTCATCTGCGCTAAGATATTCATCGTTGCTGCTCATCTGATTTGCTTCATCGCCACTCTCTATGATATCATCTTCACAGTCGTTAACTATTGCGTCACCAGCACTGCTTATGTTGTTATTATCTTCGTTTGTGTATTGCTGCATGTGCCCGAATTCAAAAGCCACCTCTTCATTATCAGCGCCTTCTATGCTACTTGCTTCATTGAACAAAACATCATGCTTTTCGACCACTTGACGTAACTCCGCATCATACAATCGGTACGCTTTTGAAACTAGTGAATAACCGACCATTCTCAACTGTTTACCTTTTGCCGCAAACTTTTTATGATGAGTTTTGTCTAGCGCTACTGCTGCTGACCCAAACACTTTTAAGTGTTTCACTGTAGGCTTTTTTCTAAACCAAGCTTCATAAGGTGTTTTATTATTCAGCGCCTTTGTTGGCGCACGATTTCGCAAGTACACCGCCGTAGCTACTGCTTCTGCCCACAACGCCGCATTCATGCCCGAATGTACCAGCATGCTCCTGGCCATTTCAACCAACGTACGATTCGCCCGTTCCGCTACACCGTTCTGCTGTGGAGTGTAGGGAACCGTCAACTGTCTCACAATACCATTTTTCTCAAAATATTCATTGAATGCGCTGTTGATAAATTCACGACCGTTGTCGCTTCTGACTGCTTTTATTTTTCTGCCCGTTTGCCTTTCCACCATAGTGCAAAAAGTCACAAACTTCTCAAATACTTCTGATTTTGATTTTAAAAAATACACGAAAATTCTCCTTGACATATCGTCAATGAATGTCAGAAAATATTTTGATCCACCCAGCGATTGTGTATCAAACGGCCCACATACGTCTGTATGTATTAACTCTAACACGTTCTTTGATCTATTTTCTGTTGCTTTTGGATGTGGCTGTGCTTGTATTTTGCTTATCATGCATGTTCTACATGCCGGCTTCTGAGAAAAATTCACTTCATCCATCCCATGTACCAACAATTTATTTCGAAGTTCTGCCAAACTCGCATAATTCAGGTGCCCATACCTATTATGCCAAAGCACTGCATCACTCCGAATAACACCGAAACAGCTGTTGCGTTTATTTTCGAAGATAAACAAGTTATTTATTTGTTTCAATCGTAGAATCTCAACACCATGTTTTTTCACCATAGCTTGCTTGTTTGCGAAACTGACATCGCATCCCATTTCAACGGCACGACCGACCGAAATAAAATTTCCCCTCATACGTGGGACGTATAACACATCGTTTAATGTCAATACAGTAGTGTCTGTAAAAATCTTCACGCTGCCTTTATCCTCTGCCTGCAAACTGTTCTCACCTGCTAACGTGATCAACTCCGCATGTTCCACAAAGTTCGAGAACATGTTGCGATCGCTCCCCTTAGCAACACAATTTGCCTTTATGTGCCCACGCTGCCCACAACGAAAGCAAATGACATTTTTTGACTGTTTGCCTGCAAACGCCGATCAACTGCTGAACGCTACCTTCAACTTTTGTGATGTTGACTCACGTTCGCTTTCTTCAAGTTTCAGCTTCAAAACATCAAATGTTGGCAGACTATCTCGCGTTTCCATCGCAATGACAAAGTTTTCAAACTCTTTCAGAAGACTCGATAGTAATAATATGGCAATAAGCTCATCATTGAGCGAAATGCCCACTTCAGCCAACTTATCTTTGGCCGTGGTAAACGTATTTAAGTACACTGCCACTTTTTCACCTTCAACCAATTTGAGGTTAAGTAGCCTCTTATACAATGACACCTTTCTAACGGGACCGCTTGGCTGGTACACTTCCCTAAGCCTTTCCCATGCATTTGCTGCCGTCTTACAATGCTTCAAATAATTTAACTGTGAGGGTTTTACACTGAGTGTAATAATCGCAAGTGCCTTCTCATCCTGCGCCGTCCACTTCGCCACAGCCTCACCCTCGGTGCCTGCTTCTGGCTTTGGGGACTCGCCCGATGCAAGTTTCCATAACTCTGCATGTACCAATACACTTCGCATTTGGATACTCCAAGAATCAAAATTATTCTCATTCAATTTCTCTATTTGGTACATAGCACTCATCTTACTAATTTATAATTTTACTTTGTTCACCGTTACTTATAGCGTGGCCCTGGGCCCATAACCTGTAGGATTTAAATGAAACGGGCAGCCGTAGTATTCGTCTTAACGATTGAACAGTTTATTGAGAAGTAACAAAATGGAATCGGAAAACAATATATTGCATGTAATGATGCACGAATTCGAAATTGAACATATGCATTGGACGAAGCAGGGTTGCTTTTTCAAGTAACATTTCAACAGTAATTATTTAATTAACACATTTTTTTGGTATTACGTTTTTCAATATTTTACTTTTTATTTATTTCTTATCAGAACTAGTTATTTTGAGTCACAATATTACACCTGATATTCTGATATATTTGGACTTAGAGTTTACAGTAGTTGAAAATTTGTGTACAATTTGTTTTTTTTTTTTTATCAATACATTTCAGGCTGTATTTTAATTCGCGTAATGAAAGAAACCAATACAACAAATAAAAAACTACGTCAGTTTCGGAAAAAGACAGGAAGTGCTGATAATCAACCTTTATCGATAAGCATCTACAAGAATATTGCAAATACAAATTCAAACTGTCATAGAAAGCAACCTTTAAAAACTAAAAATCAACTCAAGCATTCAGCTCAAAAAACTCGGGAGATTCTCAACAATCACAAAAGTTGTCAGTCTTTAAATAAAAGTCAAACAAACGCCTCGTTCGTACCAGCGAGAAGGGCCTCAAATGAGATAGTGGAGCTTGATAATAGAGCTAGTGATAATTCTACTCTCATTCAACTAGAATTTAAACACAAAGAAAAATCAATTGAAATCGTTTCAGATAAGAAACTAATAGTCTTTGAAGGTGTATCTGAAGACAAAGACTTGCGAAATTACAATGCAATGCCCAGAACTAAGCACAGGCCTAAGAGTATAAATTTCTGCGCACAAAACTGTATGTGCGGTAATAGTGACGTTTGCATGCGCACATCCAAAAACTCTGCAGGCTTTGACGTCCGCAATAAACAAAATTCTTTTGACGTGTCAAGCTCAAAGAAAATATATCGCCATGATCATCACCAGACCTTTCTAAGCAACAAGACTCAACTTTTAAGAGAAACGCTTTCTACTATGCAACTGCAACACCATTTGAGCGTACAACAACAAGAACTAATACAGCAACTACAATTAGTACAACGACAATATCTGATCCATCAAGGTATGTTATTTATCGCTTTCTTGGCTTAGATATCTGTCAGTAGGGAATTGTTCCAAATAATTATGAATAATTATGAGTTATTCTGCATTTGTATTGCATAGAAAATGTTTCAACTCTTTAAGTTCAAAATACTTCCCACGCCTCTTAATTTTATTTTTACTGTTTCCAAATTGTAGTTTGCCTCGTTCACTTTCGGTACGAGCTGAACAAATTTTTCGCCATTTTATGAATTTTTGTAAATAAAACGTTTTAAATTATATAATTTTTTAATAAATTTTCCATTCTCTATTAATATGTTTGCCAAATAAACGCAATAATATTGCTACAAAGCAGTTGCACGTTTTGATGTTCTAGTTAAACCCACTTTCACAGAGTTGAAGGCCCTAATATCATAAAAAAGTTGAAATTTGGCAACACTTAAACGAAATTTGTTTGGACGAATGGAAATTATATCGGTAATACCGAAATTATAAACTTCACCCAAAATGCAGTTGTGTTGAAAGCCAAATACATAACTAAATAATCTTAGTCGTAACGGACGTGTCTGATCTACTAAGCTTTGAAAGAGACATTGCGCATAATAATTATAGAACCAGTGATTATTGGTACCTATTGAAATTAATAGGAAATAAGTAATTAACAATCACAGAAACAAGAGTTTTTGGATATTGAAAATTAAGTTATGAGCAAGAAGAAGTCCTATAAATTGCTGAATTAACGAAGATATTTTGCGCCTATATTTATACCCTGAACAGGGTATATTAAGTTTGTCACGAAGTTTGTCTGTATACATCAGAGAGCTGCAACGGGTATATCATTTTCGTGCACACTCGAATGTCCATTCTGATTTTGTTTGATCAAACTTTTCAGTATGAATACATGTATTGATCGCTAGGAGATATGTTCAAAACGAACGAGCCTTTCGCGACACTCGAACCACAAGCATATCTGTTTGTTTTAATAGAGTGCCGAGTTGACACTCGTTTGTGAACGAGCTGAAACTCTAACCCGATCGTATTGAATGTGATCGAGTTACACACGAGTGTGCACAAAATTTGACAATATGTATGTGTGTAATAGGCAGTCATGCTATTATTGCGTAGTGATTATCAACGGTTAGTGGTTTTGTTTGTTTTGTTTACTTTTTATAATTCATAATGACAACAATAGAAAATTCGGTTTGTGAGAACATTTCCAATGGCACCTACACTTTGCCTGGTAGGTGCAAAGGCCGAAATTTCGTCTGAAACGTTCTGTCGGAAATATTAAAGCCAGATGAAACTGTAGTAGAAGTTTTCGTGTACTGTCGCTCTTGTTTAAAAGTGTTAAAATATTGCAAAGGTCAGACATCTAATCTGGTTCGTCACCCATGCTGTAAGAAAAGATTAAAGAGGGTCAATAGTTAAAAACTGTCACAGCGTCAGATAAAAACGAGGCCATTGAAAGATGTACATCGTGGATTATTGAAGACTGCCGGCCATTTTCGGCAGTGCAAGCTTCTGGCTTCTCGAAACTAGTAAAATTCTTTATTAAGATCGGTGCAACTTATGGCGAGAGCGTTGATGTAGAAAATTTGCTACCTAACGCAACAACAATTTCCCGCAAAGTCCAAAAGTACGCAAGTGAAAAAAAAAACTTAAAGATGAAATAAATAGCATTGTGACCAGCGGTGGAGCTTCAGCTACAATCGACATGTGGACGGACAACTACGTAAAGCGGAACTTCTTAGGCGTCACCTTCCACTACCAAAAAGACCTAAAATTTTATGATATGGTGCTGGGTATGAAGTCCATGGATTTTCAGAGATCTACGGGTGATTATTTCTTTAAGAAGCTTGATGATTTTTTTAAGGAATATGGAGTTCAGAATATGGACACAGTTAAATTTACTACTGACAGGGGAAGTAATATGTTAAAAGCATTGCAAAAAAATATACGCATAAGCTGCAGCAGCCATCTATTTTCCAATGTTTTGGATAAGTCGTTCGCGGACACAAAAGAGCTGACAGATGTCTTAGAATATAGCAAAAAAAGTGTAAAATATTTTAAAAAAGCAAATTTACAGCATTTACTACCCACTTCATTGAAAGCCTAATGTCCAACTCGGTGGAATTCCCACTACGGAATGATTAAATCCATAATTGGCAATTGGTTTGAAATTAACAACGTTCTAATTGATAACGGAGAAAGCCAACGATTGCTACACGTTAATATACCGATTTTAAAAGTCTTGTTTGAATTGTGCAAGGATTTTGAAACTGTGTTCAAGAAATTACAACTTTGTAGTTCTCCATCGCTGTGTTATGTTTTTCCATCTATTTTAAAAATAAAAATATTTGCGAACCGAATAGTGATGACATAGCTGCAATATCGATGTTAAAAGCGAGTATTAAACAAAAAATTGAGGAAGTATGGGTCCCCAATTTAAGTATATGGCATAAAGCTGCATGCTTTTTGTACCCGCCTGCTATAAACATGCAGCCAGATGACTTACATTGTATAAAGAATTTTTGCATTTCTCAAATTCAATATAATACACCAACTTCTACACAATCATCGTCTGTGTTATTGACGGAAAACGACTCCGTAAGCCCAACCACTCCCGTTTCTGCTTCGACATCACGTTTTTCTTTTAATGAAAGTGACTTAGAACAAAGTCATTCAAGTTTCCCAGCTACGAATTCCAATAAAAGCAATGATGCATTCTTTATCTCAAATTTGCTTAAGCCATCTGTCTCAAATACCACAGAAAACCCTGAAGACGAAGTAGAAAGATATAGCAAGGAAGTAGTTGAGAAGACTGAAGCTTTCAATTTGATGGAGTGGTGGCAAATAAATCAGAAGAAAGACCCTCATTTATCAAAACTTGCATGTCAGATTCATTCAATGCCAGCTAGCAGTGCAGCGGCCGAGAGATCTTTTTCTTTAGCTGGCAACATAATATCAGAAAAAAGAAATAGACTGGGACCCGGATCGGTAGACAGCTTGTTGTTCTTAAATTCGTACTATAAAAACTATACTGATTAAAAATTATAAAACTTAACACGATCTCATATGTTTTTTAACTAATAATATAATGTATTTCTATTATTTATTATTTTTTTCTTGAAATTTATGTTTTAAAAAAATCAAAATATTTAAGAAATATTTAAGTGCAATGAAATGTTTGTTTTTTATTTATAATGTGTTAATTAATAAATGAAATAAGTTTTGAGTGAATTCTATTCTTTAATTGAATTATTATTATTTAATATGTAATATGTACATACATACGATCACAATCAACACTTGCACGACACACCCGAAAATATAATATACACAAAATCCGAGTTTGCTGCTTGAACCCGAAGCTGCTCTCTGGTGGACACTCGCTTGTGATCGTTTTGAAGAGAGTATGATCAAACAGACTCGAACACACAGAAAGCAGCTGCCGGGTGTGCCACTCGATCGAACCCATTGCTGCCGAGTGTGGCGCTCGCTCGTGCTCGATTTTTAATGAGGGTGATCGAACAGGTTCGAACACACCCAATGCAGCTCTCTGGTATACATATATGCGAATTACTGCTGCCATACAAACTGAATGATCGGAATCAAGTTCGTGTATGGAAAACTTCCTCATTTGACGATATATCTTCACGAAATTTGGTATGACTTTTTGTTCATAAAAATAATATAATATCGGAAGAAATTGTTCAGATCGGCTCACTATAGCATATAGCCGCCATACAAACTGAACGATCGGAATCAAGTTCTTGTATGGAAAACTTTCACATTTGAAAAGATATATTCACGAAATTTGGTGAAGATTATTTTCTAAGGCAACAACGTAATCTCCGATTGTTTAGATCGGATTACTATAGCATATAGCTTACATGAAAACTGAACACATATTTACTAAAAGAAATGCACCTGTGAAGGGTATATTAGCTTCGGTGCAGCCGCAGTTAACGTTTTTTTGAAGTTATACTTCTTATACGAGTTCGGAGTTTGTTTAAGTATAGATTCAAGTTGCGCAACCTTGCTCAATATGAATCTAACGCAACCTTGTCTGCGAAGATGTTCGAGCAGCAAGCGAAGCGGTGACAATCGGCGATCGTTTGTTCGTTTCTTTCGGCACAGCTCGGCTTTTCTACCAACAACACAATGTTGCCATGCTTATGCTGTTGTTGTTTTTGTAGAACAATGTTTCAATTTTTGGTTGGTGACATATTCAATTAAAAAATCAATTCCGTTGGGATTCGAACCCACGTACCTCCTACGTGCTCATCGTAACTTTTTAAACGCTTTTACACGCTTATGAACATGCAAGTCAATGCGCGCACGTGTAATAAGTACAGTAGAAATTCGATAATCCGACTACTCTATAATCCGAAAATCCAGTAATCCGAAGGGTTAGATTCTTACTACTGGCTATTCTGTAGTCCGAATTAATTGCAACTCTATAATCCGAATTGTCTGATGTGCTCATATAATCAATGGAATGAAATGATTAACGGGAATTTAACGCTTTTTAACAGCATAGCTTTCATAAATGAAAGAGGGAATGCATATTTTGTCATTGTGTATCAGTTTTGCAAGTGATCAGTCGCAAAATGAATAATAAAAAACGTGCTCATAAAACTATGTGATTATTAGATAAAATAAAAATAATCGATGAAATAAAAAAAGGCAAATCTAATAAAGAATTAGCCAACAAATACGGAGTAGGACGTTCGACTATTTCTGATATAAAAAGAAAAGGTTATAAGCTTAAGAGGTTTGTATGCATAACTGTTACAATTAGTTTGCAAGTTTTAATTTTTTATACATTTGTTTTAAAGAGTATCGGAAAATGCAAGCGCTAAAAATCTAAAACTGCGTCAAACTTTAAGAGAAGGTGGGAACTTCAAAAGATATTTTCACGTGCAATTTTATGCAAAAAGGCCAAACAAATGTTTAAAGATAGGTATGGCAGTGGCAAAATATTTAATGCGTCATATGGATGGTATCAAAAATTTAAGAGGAGATATAATATCCGTTGTTTAAAGATTTGTGGCGAAAAACTATCCGCACAAGATGATTTAGTACCTGCATTTATACGGCAGTTGAAAGAACTTCAATCATCAGAAGACTTATACGGCACACAAATTTATAACGCAGATGAGTCGGCCCTTTTTTGGAAATTACTTCTGCGCCAGGAAGAAAAATGTCTAAAGAACGGGTTACTTTTCTTTGCTGTGCAAATAAGACTGGAGATCACAAATTGCGGATTATGGTTGTAGGAAAATCAAAAAAGCCGCGTTCTTTCAAAAATCGTCCTTCAGTAGAGTATTACGCATCTAAGAATGGTTGGATGACTTCATATATTTTTTCGAAATGGTTTCAGAATTCTTTTGTTCCACAAGTTAAACAATACCAAACTGAAAACAATCTGGACCAAAGAGCGTTACTAATAATAGATAACGCTCCATGTCATCCTACTGAACTTTCTTATGAAAATTACAAATGTTTATTTTTACCCCCTAATTGCACCAGTTTAATTCAACCTATGGACCAGAACGCCATTAGAATAACCAAACTGTACTATAAGAAATCGCTTTAATGTCATATAATGGGAGGAGGTGGAGATTACGATAAGTCTTTGAAGTCTTTTACGTTAAAGGATGCATGTATTTTCCTCAAACATTAATGGAACAAAGTTCGAGAGGAAGTTTTAAAAAAGTGCTGGTCAAAAATTTCTCATGAAAATACCATCTCTGAAGATGATATTCCTTTGGCTACTCTTCGACAAAATATAATGTCTTCTTTAATACAAGGTGAAACTGAAACAACGAATTTTATGAGAGATCTTATTGAAAATTGTATGAATATAAATGTAAGTAATGATAATTTGAATGAATGGATCGAAGAAAACTACAAAAGTGATATTGCAGACGATATTCTAACGTTGTCAGATCCTGATGAACCGGAAGTAAATGTTGAAAAAGACGAGCAAACCTCAAATGCTGAAGCAGTTGAAAATTTAAAAAAGATTATTCTATGGGCACAGCAAAAAGATATTGAGCAAGAGAAAATATTATTTTTAACGGATTTGCGAGATGAAGCGCTGGAGCTTTGCACAAAAAATGTTAAACAAACAAATATAAAAAATTTCTTTAAATCGCAAAAAAAAACTTAATTTTTTGTAACTTCTCAAAGTAAATATATGCATATAAATAAGAGCGAAATGTTTGTTTTATTATTAATAAATGAATTCATGTTTGGTTTTTTATTGAAATTTAGCATTTTTCTTATATACCTTTCACATATAAAAAATAATCCAATAATCCGAATAATTCAGTAATTCGAATCGGGTCTGCAATCAATTATTCGGATTATCGAATTTCTACTGTATATTGATAAGTGATGAAAATATGATTTCAATTTCTGAACGCGCACATGCGTATACATACACTCATATGAGCATGTGCAGATACACAAGATAGGATAGAAGATGTATGCCTTTTAACATCGTTTACTATAAAAATAAATATTTTTCTTACTAATAGAAATTAAATTTATCACAGCAATATTATGTATATGTATATTATGTATATTTATTTGTATAGTATACGATGTTAAAAGCAAAAAATTAAAAACTTATTCTGTCGAGATTCGAACCTGAGACCTGTGGTATCATCTTGACTTTCCAAGCGCTTACCACCAACGCCACCATTGACACCTAGGTTGCGCTGACTTAAGTATGGTTTGGTTATGCATGTACATAAGAAACATACGATGGTTCTAATAATTTTGTTTAAGTATAGAAATATGCTTCTGTAGAACATTTGCTTTCGCAAATATACAGACAAATGTGCAAACGACATAATATAAAAATGGACAACTAGGGCAAATAATTTTAAAAAAATTTATTGACAATTAAATATAAATGAAAATACATGTAAATTTACTTAAATTTATTTAAATTTATTGAAATTTCGTTTCGCATTTTTCGGCACTTTCAAATTAATTAATATAAGTAAAATTCACGACTTAACCCGCACACGTCTTATTCGCGCAAAATTTCCAACTTTATGAAAATTGGCGCAATTATTGACACTTCAATTTTATGTAAAGTTTAAAACATGTTTACATATGAATATATAATATATTTAATTTTGGCGCAGTTATTAACACTTGTCTTAATATACAAAATTGGGCCAAAACGAAACAATGAAATACATACATAATTACTTTTGCATGTCAATATGGAAATGCCGACGGCAAAACGCAAAGGCATATATTGCACATATGTACATACATACATACAAGCGATTTCTTGGTTGAAAACAAAAATTGAAGAATGAGAAATTGAAATGCCGACGGCAAAACGAAATTGCTTACATTCGTACATTGCGTATGAATCATGAAAATATCATCATAATGTTTAGGTAAATCTTTTATATATTTAAAATGAGTTATTATAAAATAAGATCACATATTCAATTAAAAATAAATTCTGTTGGGATTCGAACCTACGCACCTCCTTCGTGCTCGTCGTAACTTTTGAAGCGCTTACCACCTAGACCACCATTGACACTTGAATTGAGTTGTCCTAATTATGGTTTGGTTATGCATGAAAGAAATATACAATGGATCGCCGATTGTTACCTCTTTCCTTGCTGCTGCTGCGCATATGTATGTTTGTGTGCTTGTTCATTATTGAAGTTATACTGCTTTTTCTTTCTTTTGTCTTTCATTTCTGCGAATTCTCAACTATTTTGCGTATATTTTGGTTGAAATACTCTGCATTGGACGTTGAAAAATTAAGGCTATACTTTACAGGATCATTTCTGTAGTTAGTCTTCATTTACATTTTTTGGAAATCGACCCGCGATGACGAGGTATATCGTTTTATCTGACAGCGTGAGGTTTAAGAAGTTCATTTCTAATTGTGTCTTGTGGCATATTAGAAATGATGTTTCTTCGAAAATCGTTCGCTTACAACGGATAAAACGACTTCTGAGTGGTGATTTTAATGAATAAATTCCTTTTGGTTGAAATGCTCTGCGTTGGCCGTTGAAAAGTTAAGACTATACTTCTCAGGATCATTCATTTCTTTCATTTCTTCAAAGAAACTAATGACCTTTAGAAATATGCATATTTGCATTATTTCGTTGTCACTTCCATATTCGTAGCAATAGAATTTCTATGGCATAAGTAAAGTAATGGCCGCCGATTGTCACCCCTTGCCGCTGTAGCAGCTTCGCCTACAAACATTTGTAAATATGTATGTATGTATACGTATGATCGTGAATATATATCGACGCAGATTTTTGCGAGAAGCACCAGAAAGTTAAGCAATTTATGATTTTTAGCTTTTGCCATCGTCGCGAAAGGACGACTTGTTGGCGAAAGCATGCTCGGGGAGATAATAAATTATAATAAATTTATAAAATGTGAATTTAAGTTTTCTACTTTTATTTCATACAAAATGATATACATTTCTTGGAATATCACTAAGAAGTATAACTTCATCCGCGCGTAGGGACTCCACGCACCTTTTTTTTCTTGTTTTAAGTTGTCAACACTTAACTACGTAAATGGCAGCAAATTTAAATCTTGCGTTAATTATGGGACACCTTTTACGCGTTCGAACTGTAACACGGAAAGATGCGAAAATTTGCACAATTATTCGTTTATAACGGCAAAAGGTCCACGGAGGTTCAGATTCGATAAAATAAATTTCAAAGTTGAAAAAATTATTTTCGATAGATATTATTGTTTGTCGAAAAATTTCAAAATCTAGCAAAACAAAAATGCATCCAAAACGTTAATCAGAAAAAAATTGGGTTAACATCACCACCACGAAGATGATCATTGTATATTATTCATGCACATACTAATGTAAATTCATAAACTCCTAAATTTTTCAACTTTTTTAAAAAAAATTTTGTTGGGCTACGCAATTACAATTCTCCACACTATGTTTTCGGTTCGTTATAATATATAACTTTATGAGACTATATTAAAATCTAACTATATATTTAGTTTTCTGGTATTGTTAACAATTTTTGATATTTATTCGAAGGATTCAATGCGGGCGAAGCCGCGGGAAATGCCATTTCATTATAAAAAATTAAATTAAAAAAATCTTGTTTTTATATTCTCAAAAAGCAGTGTAAATTTCATTGAAATCTATCGAGTCGCTGGTTTTGAGAGAAACGTATTTAAAGTTGCAGCTTCTGCTACAACAAATATCTGTTCTCAAACGCGTCAGATCGTCCGAAAACGCTTTGCTAATTATCGAATAACTCCAAAAATATTTGTCGGATTTACTTTCAATTTGCAGAGACTATTTCTAAGATATTACACTTAATTTTACTACCCCTTAAATCAATGGAACATATTTTTTAGTATTATCCGTCGTTTGCGTTCTTTCTTCATCACGGTAATGCACAATATCACTGATTTTTCGCGACCTTCTTGAAAAAAACTCAACTCAACCCCCATTTTCGCCTAATTTGCCTTCACTTTGATGGGTATCAAACTTGACAAATGAATGAGGAATTTACATTTTATGATCAAATTTACCTTACTTTTTTATCACAGTAATACGTGTGCCTTAATTGGTTTTCATGAAAATGTTCTCAATGTGTTAGTCTGGACTTGGGACGGCTTTCATATATATTCGCCAAAGGATTCAGCTCTAGTATTGAGTATTAATTTAGACATTGTTAAAATTAATAGTAGAATTTAGTGGTCTCAGCTTATTTTTAATAATTAAATAATTATTATGACACTTATAAAAAATATATATTTATCAAATATGTGTGTTACAGGCTTTGTCAAACCTTTGCAATTGGACTTTCAAACGCAGCTTGATAGATCATCGTCACCTTTAAGTAATTTGTTCAGTCACGCGCACCAGCAATTACACTTGCAACATCAGGCTTCGAATGCATTGACCAAATGTAATGAAACGTATTATGAAACAAATTATTTATTGCAACAGCATCAGCAGCAACAACAAATATATATGCCGTACCAAGCAAATTTGACAAATCCACATAATGAATATCGGCTACGACAAAGCCAACAACAAAATGACGACGAGGATATTGATAACGAAAACAAGAACACTCACTTGAATATCAGTAATAACAACAACATTAATCACAATGCCGAACTCGATGTTTGCGAAAACAAGCAATTTATTAAGATTATTAATACATCTTTACAGGAAGAACAGAATAACAAGGAAGAGCATACTTATAGGTTGGATGTAGAGTGCAATTCTACAATAAGTAACCCAACACTTGGGGAGAGCAATAACAGTAGTTTGTGTGGTGACTTTAAGCCTTCAATTATGCAATGCATGGAAGGAGACGAGCCGTTATTGCAGGAGCCAACTACACATTGTTCCTCTTCTACACATATTTGCGGTGCTACTACTAGTTGTAATAGCTTTAAGCAATATCAGCGCAAAGCTAGAACCGACGATGATGGAAACAACAACAGTAACAGCAAAAACTTCCATAATCATAGATGCATTGCATGGCAGCATCAACGTGACAAAGAGCACCACGAAAACACAATGAATATTATATCAAAAAACTATGACGACAATGATAGTTCTCAGCACACCAGCAACGCTTTTCCAGAGGATGTGTCAATGCTACCCGCAACTGAAGATGTCCCGTGTTTCGTGTCCCGCATACATAATCGCAATAATGACAAAATATGCAGCAAAACACAAGCTCAACAAAATACACTAACTTTACATTCACAGCAAATGCAGCGCAGTACCGAATGTATGCGGCCTTCGTCGGCGCCTTCGTCCATTGATGAACACCACAATGGCAATGAAAGCCAGAATTCGACTGCTAATGAATTGGATGAATTCACAACTTGGGTGAATCCTGTGGACCAAGGCAACAATATAACTGATGATATACATGGTGATTTTATTGAAATCCAGTGCTCATTGTACATATGAATATATGTTGTTTATTTAAACTTTTTTTATATTTTCATAAGTACAGATGATGTTACCTACAAATGTATGTGTGGTTTTTTTGTTTTCGCAGCATATATGCATTACCAAAAGCGCGTCGCGTATGCAAGAAGTGGAAGTCCCAGTCGAAGTAGATGTAGCAGTAATAGCAATCAAAATAGCAGCACTGACAATTGCAGTGAAATTCGTGATAATATCAAACATTATACTTGTCCCAATGATAGTGCTGGCACGCATGTGGGCGACGTCGTAGCTACGCCATCTTCGCCGACTGTCAATGTACAACACCATAGGTTGCAGTCAGGGCAAAAGTTGGAAACAAGACAGGCATCTACCATACATAATATGGCTGATTCAAAAGTACACCGTGGCATATCGCCGTTATTACGGCTGGATCAGCAAACGCAGGAACAATTGCAGCAACAAGAACATGCAACACAAAAGGTAGCAGCACGTGACCCTTTGTTAACATTGCCGCCGCCACCACTAATATTGTCGCCAGTAACGACTCTGTCGCCTACAGTAGCTGCTTCAAAGGTCATACCATCGACTATGCATGCAGCAGCAGCAGTAGCAGCGGCTGCATCGCATACGCAAGCACCACATCATAATGCAGCAGCAGCTGTAGCAGTGGCAGCTGCCGCAGCAGCTGCTGCAGCAGCCGCAAACAGTCGCTGCATACGTGGTGCACAGATGACGCCAAATTTTGGTGGCCTGTTGGATGCAGTAAGTGGTTGCAATGGCGGCAGCAACGAAACTCATTGCATCAATTACGATGACACAAACGCCACAGAGGCAAGCCAGGACACAAACGTCAATAGCAACAAGCACACCAATAGCCCAAAAAAGTACTACCATCCGCTATATGCACACGGAATATGCCGTTGGCCGGGCTGTGAGCTAGCGCTTAATGACTTCGTCTCCTTCGTAAAGTAAGTGAAAGTTTAAAAGTAATACTGCAGTTACTCGTATAAACATCATACTTTAAAATAGTTGGACGAATGTTCAGATAAAATTGTATATATAATATAATGCAGGCAGTGGTTTTAAAACCATTGAGATTTACGATATGTTTTGCATATCATGTAAATTATTGGATTAATTAAAAACTAATATACTAATATATATAAGTATTTTTAACACAACTTCATATAAACTACAACCCTGAGAAATATCGGGTGATTTTTTAAGAGCTTGATAACTTTTTTTTAAAAAAACGCATAAAATTTGCAAAATCTCATCGGTTCTTTATTTGAAACGTTAGATTGGTTCATGACATTTACTTTTTGAAGATAATTTCATTTAAATGTTGACCGCGGCTGCGTCTTAGGTGGTCCATTCGGAAAGTCCAATTTTGGGCAACTTTTTCGAGCATTTCGGCCGGAATAGCCCGAATTTCTTCGGAAATGTTGTCTTCCATAGCTGGAATAGTTGCTGGCTTATTTCTGTAGACTTTAGACTTGACGTAGCCCCACAAAAAATAGTCTAAAGGCGTTAAATCGCATGATCTTGGTGGCCAACTTACGGGTCCATTTCTTGAGATGAATTGTTCTCCGAAGTTTTCCCTCAAAATGGCCATAGAATCGCGAGCTGTGTGGCATGTAGCGCCATCTTGTTGAAACCACATGTCAACCAAGTTCAGTTCTTCCATTTTTGGCAGCAAAAAGTTTGTTAGCATCGAACGATAGCGATCGCCATTCACCGTAACGTTGCGTCTTTCTCTTTGACACCATGTCTGAAATCCCACGTGATCTGTCAAATACTAATGCATGAAAATCCTAACCTCAAAAAAATCACCCGATATTTTCAAATTTGTTTCAATTTCATAGAACAATAATGCAACCTAACTTCACACGTAAGAAACAACATAACACATGGTCGTGCCGTTGAATGCTTTATGATGCTATGACTTATTTTTTGTATTTTATGTTATTTAAAGTCAATAAAATTAAAGCTTTTAGGGTCCATTATATTTATTCAAACGTGCAATATATAAAATAAATCAGGAAGCACGAAAGTATTTGTGTAAACAAATAATAAAACGGAGTTTTGTGCTGATTCATACAGTTGCAGTTCCTCTTATGCCGAACTCTGTCTTAAAGTGTCATTCGTAAAATGCATACCTTATAAAGAGCAAGTGGACGGGCTTGAGTCAAAATGAGATAAGTTACTCAGAGGTGTTAAAAATTTAAAACGAAAAACAAAAACAGAGTGACGAACGCTGATAGAATGCATTTGGCATCTATAACCGATAAATCAGCCATTTCGTAAATAAATTGTAAATTTACATATCAGTTTTGTTTTTCTATTGATTACTGTCTGTTCATTCGTCCGCGCATCTGTATGAAAAATAGAAAAAACGTAAACCTCGGTTGTACCAAAGCTATAATACCATTCACAGGTGCGTTTCTTAAAGCATAAAAAGGTATAAAAACGTCTTTATCTTGATTTTAATTCGGTCAATTTGTATGTCAGCTATATACTATAGTGGTCCAATCAGAATAATTTGTTGGGAGATTTTACCGTTGTCTTGGAAAATTTCGTGAAGATATATTATCAATTAAGAAAGTGTTCCACAAAATGCTATATTGATCCGATTACGGGTTTTTCGACAAATTAGCATCTCCTTAGAAAGAAAAGAAAGTTTCAGATCGATATCTCAAAAACGAAGGTATAGTTCACTATATACAGGCAGACAGACATATATAACTAATTCGACTCAGCTAGTCACGCTGATCATTTATATGTTGTGTAAGATCGATACCCATGCCGATGTCGATAAACCGGCCTGTAGACAAAGAATCGGCCAATGCAAATGCCGATGCCAATTTAATAAAAAGTAATAATATTTCCTTAATGAAGAAATGTATTTAGTAACTACTATAACAAAAGAAAAGCTTAAACAAATAACATCACAATATAAACAAGCAATCAAGGTTCACTTACTATACTTATACATAAATATGTATATATTAAAATTGTTAGTATTAAAATACATTGCCCCATATTATTATTATTTTTTATATAAAATAAATATTTTAGTCGAATTTACATTTAATCATAGCAGTTGCTTCTGCAGACTGGATACATACATATAGTATGTCTATATTTTCAATACATTCGTTAATACAAGTATACATTTGACAATAATATTAAATTTTATATACTTATTTAACATACACAAAAAATTTATTATAGTTCCTATGTCAATACGAAGGTGCCGACCATTTAACTGCTGTGGGAAAAAATAGTAAGGCTTTTTAATTTAAATTTCGCGCGAAACCCATTCGGTGAAATCTTTTTTTTTCTAAGTTGGTATGATTGTCAGTGACATTCGTGCCAAATGTCATATCAAAATAATTATACATAATAATTAGTGTCAGTAACCGTTTGTCTTTCTGAAGTACATACAATGCATTCGGCCATTATTACGATGAGTGAAATTATTCAACAAGAAAGTTAAATTAAAATTTGTGTGCGGAATCAAATCTCTAGTGCCGAAACATTCAGATAGTTTGAAAAGACCTTCGGTGATAATTGTTTGTCGCGAGCAAGTGTTTTTGATTGGTACAAATTATTCAAAGAGGGTCGAGAATGCGTTGACGGTAATCAACATCAACTGATGATCAACACGTCAATAAAATTAAGGAATTGGTGCTTGAGAATCGACGATTAACAGTCATCTTACTGGCATCGTTGGAATGTCGGAAGAATCAATGAAAAATATTTTGAACTATTTGGGCTTTCACTAGCACTATTGGTTTCAAAATCACTCAATTTTTTCGAGAAATAACGTGGCGTTAACATCTGTGATAAAAATTCCGATATAATGATTCCGAAAGTTTTCTTCGATTATCGTGGTGTGGTGCCGAAATAATGGGCCTACAACTCTTGGTTTTTGCACCACGTTTATGCACTGTCGCATACTGAATTGATTCTTGAGAGTTTTTCGCCAAATTATCAACCAGTATCGTGTCGCAACCACCGTATTCGTCTGATGTGGCTCCGTGTGACTTCTGGCTTTCAGCAAACTCAAACGACTGCTCCGGGGAAACCGTTTTGAGTCATTTGAAAACATTAAGCGTGAATCGCGCGAAAGCTATTCCGAAAATTGACTTTAACAACTGTCTCGAGAATTCAAAAAAGGATTTCACAAATGTATTTGCACCAAGGGGGATTACTTTTCTTACTATTTTTTGCTCATAGTGGTACTTATGTACATACATACATATGTATCTATGATGAAGCCTGCGTACACGCTTATACTTATCTAATTATCGTTTGTTAAAAAATATACTCTACTTTCGGGCTTCTTCTGTAAGATATCCAGATTCAAAGAGCCTTGGAAGCCCTGCTACTAGAACTACTGCGATAAGAAACTAAGCAGGAGATAGCACATTGATAGGAGAAATTGAATTTCGAAATTCTTGTTCTTGTTTTATAAAGGCAGATTTCTGTAAAATCCGCCAACGTACAATTACCTTAAGGATGTGCTGCACAGTGAAGGCTCAAATCACCTTCAAGCCGACTTCCTATTAAATGTTAAGAAGAATTCGGAAGAATAATAACTTTTTTTGAGTTGTGTACCTTGTGAATTTTTCTAATGGATTATATATTTGTCTGCATCTTTTCTTTTGTTTATATTTTATAGTCGGTAATTTAATCACTTTAACTTTCATAAAACTATAAACTTTCTAGCCTTTAATGAATATCAAAAAATTTCATTTTATAAAAATTAAATAAATATACTTTTCGAACAAGTTATTTTTATTGGTACCTTGTACGCAAGCTATTTTTGGCGAGTTCGAGTTCTTTTCCTTAGTAGTCAAAATAATTAATTGAATATTCCGAAGTAAAAAATGAACCGTATACACGTTTTCTCCAAGCAAATTGCTTAAATTTTAAACTTTAGAGGAATTAAGTAGCGGCCCAAAATAGTCAACAATAGTATTTGTGTATTTATAAAATAAATAAATTCTGGATCACTACGTAGATAAATAACTAAAATTTTTCAAAAATCATTAAACATTACAAAATAATGCTATATAAGTAAATAATTAAATTTATAATTTAATAATTAAAATTATAACAAATAAACAATATATCTCAATATAAAATATCATGATTTTAAAAAACTTTTAGTTGCATGGAATTCAATACCAATTGTGTCGTTCTTTGAAATTTTGTTAGTGACTTTTAACATCTTTATTTTTAACATCACGTCTTTGTTTTGATGTCTGCTGCTCTAAAGTTCTTAATTTTCTTAATCAGGGAGAGAGAATAATAGAGAAACGAGACTCTCGTATCAAGTTATCATTGTGTCAGAGTCTTACCAGGGATAAAGGGATGCCCAACTTATTCCAGTGTGAGAGCTGCTCAAAATAAGCGTTTTTATATAATTTTCCATTGTAACCAGACCGGACAACTTTTTAAATATTTTTTTATGATTTTATTTATATCATCAAAGATATCATTAATTATGATAACAATATAATGGAATAGTTAAATCGGCAATTTACATTTTTTGTTGACTTCGTAAATCACTTAAGGAATAGTACATACTTAAATACGTATGATGTGACAACATAGTAGTAAAAAATGTATTCACAGTCTCTGCAACTGTGTCGTACATGTATCATTACACATACATATGCTTCCTGTTATAGCGTATAACAGTACAGGAGTCGAGCAGAAGAAAGCTCGTCTTACGCCCTGTATCTAATCATATGGTAATGTTTTGTTCAACATTATTCATCGAATGCAATTGCAAAATCGGCGGCTAAAACCTACATAGTGGTACATGTAAGAAAACACAGACTTGATCGTTCCTTTTAAATATTGCATTGTTCTATGGAATGCTTCAGAAATATTTGTGAGCTATTATGCACTCATCTCAAATTATGATTCAACTTTTTCTTGTTAAATAACTATCAGTATAATTCATATATACTCGTGGCGACGCAAACCTTATCTCTTTTCTTGCAGTATTGCAATTTCCGCGATTTAACTTACCAAACCTTTCTTGGTTGTAGTTAAAGCGAGAGATGTTTTCACTGGAAATTGAATTGCAAGATTACTTGGGATCATCGGAGTCCTGGGTATATGAGCTAGTTGACCAGCCGGTTGGGCCGGTGATAATGATTGCTACAATTAAATTGTCCTTCAATTGTTTAATAAGCAGCCTCGTCCCGTTGCACATGCTTGGTGGACTTAAATTCCACAAAAGCGTAATTGGAATTCCAATTTTTAAAGCCAGCTCATGTGGTGGCAGTCCAGAAGGTTTTATTGAATTCAAAAACTCATGGGGATAATGGACTGTGTCTTCGATATTAGTCACGGTGTCTATCGATTTGTAATTTTTTATTTCCCCGGAAACTTTTGGAATAATAAGATATTTTCGTTTATTTCGTTGACACTATCATTCCTGGGTGACACTATTGCCCTAGAACCCAACCAATGAAATACTTTTTAAACTTTCGTGCAAATTCAAATGTCAGGGTATACTGCATCTATTAAAATTTCTAAACTATGGACTATTTGGTCTACAGACTCATCCAGAAAAATATTACAATTACTGCTTAAATTTTGAGTGGTAAAAATTCCTTCCCCAGTTTTAAGCAGTTGCTGTGGAAAATCACCACCAGTGATTCCATGAAAATGAGCTCTCATATTCGCCCGTAATTTTATATTTTCAATCCAAGCCCATAAGGGCGACGTGCTTTGATGATATCTGCTCGCGTACGTCTGTTAATCACAGGAAGAGTCTGTCGGAAATCTACAGCAAATACAAAAGTTATCCCGCCCATGAGAGCATGCGATAGTTAACCAAGAGGGCCATTTTTGCGGATAGAAGATATTGATTGTTGTTAAATGGATAACGGAAGTTTAAAAGATGAAAGAATAGCTTTTCCATTCTTTAGAAGAGTTGCAGCAATTCCTGACGAAGCAACTGCTATTGCTATCTTCCCTGATTGTCTTATTTTAGCAAGTATTAAATTTGCAAAAACGTCTTGCCAGTGCCCTGGCACATGTTGCAGTTTTTGTTATTATTCACGCTATAACTCGCCCTTATCAGTGAGTTGCAGCTTAGCTCAATGTGAAATAACATTCTCTGTTATAAGTATGTAAGTAATGAACTTTTTTTTTATTTACGCTCGGTTAAAAATGAACATTTTCAGCTGTAGCGAACAGACAAAAACCCAACTTATTTTTATATATAAGATAGGATATAATAGGTACTCAATAAATGAGTAGTTCGTGAGAAAATTATTTTAATTTTTATACTATTTGAAACTATGAAAATTATTGTTTTCCTATATTTAAATAAGAATCTTTATTTTGTATTCTATTTTTTTTTTTAATTTCGATTAATTTCAAGTAATTTTTGCGTTGATTTTTTTATATGATAAATTAATAAATAAATAATAAATTGTTTATATGCAGTTAAACCACCTTTGGCCGCTTTAACTACTGTGCTGGCATTGATTGAGGTTTTAGATTTAGTCCGATGACACGGTGCGGAGAAGTCCTGGAAGATGACCTCAGAAGTAAGCCCATATTGTTCTTCTACGACGGGCACGATAAAATGGGATGCAACTTCTCCATACTTCTGAGCGTTCATCATTCCATCAATAAAAAGGAGCTCGGATATAAAAAGAAAAGCACGCCTAGACCAAGACTCGTCACACAATTTTCGGCGAAACGTTCCCCCGGAAATCGGCAAACCTACGGTAAATGGTTGTTGCAGTGCAAACTAAATCTGCTTTCATCCGACCATATTACCGCTTTCCACTGCTCCAAGGATCAATTACGGTACGCTTTCGGGCAATTAAAAAGGAGAAAGCGTCATTTTCTTGGTTAAAAATGGTTTAGCCGCTGGTTTCCGCGCATTCAAACCATACTCCTACAACCTCCTACGTTTTGTTTTCGCACTTATTGCCACATTGTATTGCTCCTCTAAGTCCCGTTTTACCTCTGAAGAGTTTATAAAGCGATCTTTTAAACATAATCTTATGATAACACCATCTGTTTGAGGAGATGTCTTCCTCCTAGAACCAACTCTACTGTCACGCTCCAAACGATGGTCCTGATTCATTTTTTAATAAATAGATTATTGTGTGGATGGCTACATTCTTTTTTTTCTCGCTATTTCGCGTACCGACATTCCTTCCTTCTTTAACGTAAAAATAATCAATTTTCTATAACGGATTAATTGCTCATATTTAGCGCACATTTTGAAAGACGTTCTACAAGGTGCCATCTGTATGCCGACTGGTGCGTTAGAATCATCTACCATCTATCTATCGATTGTCCAGTGAGAATTTCATGAGATTTCATTGATTAGAAGTGAAGTTATTGCGTTTTAAGTGTCAGTATGTTTGTGTTATCGGTGCGAAAATGAGCTTCAAAAAAAGAGCCAACATTAAATTTTGTTTTAAAATTGGTAAAACTTTTACCGAAACGTTTCAATTGAAACAAGTTTATGGCGATGATTGCCTATCCCGTAGCAGAGTGCACGAGTGGTTTCAACGTTTTCAAAGTGGTTGTGAGGACATAAATGTCGATCAACATGTGGGCCAATCAAAATCCGTGATCACCGAAAATTCCATCGAAACTGTGCGTGAATTCATCAAAAATCAGCCGAAATCATCATTGAAATTCATGGAAATGGAATTGAACATCTCCAAGACATCGATTTATCGCATTTTGACCGAACATTTGGGCTTACGAAAGGTGTGTGCACGGTTTGTTCCGCACAAATTGACTGACGACCAAAAATTGCTCAGAATCCAGTATTCGAAGGACATCATTAAAGAAGTCAAAAAGGACAAAAAACCACATTTTAACCATTAACCACTCCCCGTATTTAACTGATATGGCACCGTGCGACTTCTTCCTTTCCGGAAAAATGCATTTGCCCATGAAAGGAAAACGTTATGCAGACGTAGAGGCCATTCAAAAAGCTGCACCGGCATACTGGCGGCCATACCGGCCAACGAGCTAAAACACTCGTTCGACATGCTTTTGGACCGTGCAAAAAGCTGTATTGAAGCAGAAGGAGACTACTTTGAATAAAATACATTGATTTTGTCGAAAAAAATATTTGTTCTGTTTTTTTTAAGTTCTGTTTATTTTGGAATGCACCTTGTACTTAATGTACGATTTCCCTCAAACTATTCAAATTTATTTGTCAACCTTCCACACTTCAATAATCAAATAACGGTTCTTGCACAGATCAAAACAAAAATTTATTCAATTTTCAGCATAACCGTTACAATTACAGCTAAACTGCATTATTCATAAGAAAATTCACTGGTAAGGTTTGCGAAGCCACGAGTGTGAGGACACTATATACATTCCTATATGGAAATGTGTTAATTTAATTTGTAAACAACATGATCGCATATTGCATGGAGTATAATATAATTTTTTTTTAATTTGTTGCTTTTTGAATAATATCTAATGTTGCTAAAGAACTGCGTTTTATTAAATAATACGTTATTAAAAAAGGTCACACCTTTATATCATTTATGGATATTATAACATAACGTAAGTACCATATGATACATAAGCGGGATTCTATTAAGTGTCATTCCCTCTTAAATATCACAAAATATGCATCTTTGATTGTGACATTTAACTAGGATTGACTGTCTAACTGAAATTTTTCTTGGTAATTTGACGGTCAAACTCCTTAAATCACTCCTGAATACGAAGAAAGATATCAGAAAAAGGAATTATTATCGCAATATGTTCACACTATAAAACGTCATAACAATAATCTTTTTTCGTAAATACTTGATGACATGATGATGCCAATATTATGAATTTACAAGTAATTATACTAGTTGGTGTTTTTTCAATAGACCTTACAAGCGGTCCGCTCGATCCGTAACATTGTTAATTCAGAGTTTGCGAAGTTTCACTTCCATAATAATTTAATTAAATCGTGTATTTCAAATGTAACATTTTGTTTATAACACAATATTAATATCTCGGAGCATCGGGTAGGTATTTTGATTTTTTCGAATATGTTGGATAAATATTAGATATATACATATCAATGGTTCCACACATATATTTGCTTACAATCTTAATTTGTGTAAACTTATAATATGCTGATTAGTTATTCAAATAAAAACAAGTCAAAAGGTCGAATATTTTGGTATATGTCATTTTACTAACAACTTCACCCACATTAAACAAGTCTTCAGACATACTGTTTAATAGTGGTTAGACTCTTACGCAATGTTTCAAAATCCGATCTCTGCAAGGAGCTCAACACCCACCCCAATTAAATACCCAGCGACCATATTTCTGAACTGCACGAAGGAAGGAATGGATCTTAATATCACAGTCGATGGCATTAAAACCCCGACTGCCAATAATCCTAAGATTTTAGGTGTTACACTTGACAGCCTGTGCTCCTGCCCTCCACATACCAACGCGATTATTGGCAAAGCACAGAGTCGCACCACAGTCCTTATAATATGCTTCCTAATGTTTCCCATCGAACACCTGCATGCTTCCGGGTAAGGAATACAAATGCTTTTCTCCAAGCAGTTTCCGCTCGGATATTTTTGCAGAAATCGTCAATGTCAACGTCATTGAACAATACCCTGATCAGTCTGTAGACTAAGCCAATATCATGTTCACCGACTGTCTCTCAGTAAATAGCACACGAAGAGCTATAGTTGCCCTTAAAATTTAGAGTGACCGTTGCTCAACTACGTTCTGTATATTGTAGAAGGTTAAAGTACCTATCCTGAATTGACCTGGACAAACCAAATACATATATATATATATATATAATATATTAGGGTGAGTCAAAAAATTTTTTTTTTAGACACCTCTAAGAAATCCTCTCCAAACATGAGTTTTTAATTATAACGGGAAGGTCCTCCTACATGCAATTTTCTATTTTTTCTTATTATCAGATAGAAAAACTTATATCTCGCTACCAACTACTTGAAAAAATATCTTGTTCCTTAGATTTTGTAGGAAATTGAATGCTCTACAAAAAAGGTCTATTATGATTTTTTCGTAAACCCCAACGTTTAAAAGATATTAACAGTTCAAGTTTGATTATTTTTGGCAAAATTTTTTATTTCTTATGAATTTTATAACTCAATGAAAAAAATTATTATGAATGATGAAACTTATAGGCTTTCTTAGAGGTGTCTAGGCAACTTCATAGGATCATGATCATGTCCTGTTTGTTATATACCGGCACTGTGTGCGGAAATTTTTTTTTTGCAATACTGGAACTGCAATCTAATCAATTTTTTTATCGTATCACGGAGGATATTGAGGTTGAGGCAGAAGGGAAATAAGAAGTGATTCTATAAGAGGGCGTTACTTCTAGCTATGAACTACTTCATGTGTTCTCTTATATAAATAACTCAAAATGGTCAAAATTACTTCAAGAGGGCCAAACGATCAAACAGATTACGTTTTTACGTATCGGATCATTGCCACGTTCACATAAGCGCAAAGTTCCGAAATAAGGCAATAATAAGACCATAATTTGGTACAACAAATTACATTTGGCAGGGCATCTTGTAATATTTAAAAGGAGGCACGGTTCCACCCACTAATAGGTTTAATGTTTATATCTTACTAAATCTATATCAACCAAATTCACTCAGCACTTACTTCGGCAGTGTGAAGAAGGGGAAAACTGATTATAATTTCATGCACTCTCCATTCAACGGATAGCTTGAAAGTGTGATAACTCACTAATAAAACATGTCGGAAGCTTTAAGATGCTACGGAAAGCTTAAGAGTAACCGTTATCAAAATTGGATGCTGAGCACTTCTCTGTTTTTGCACAGAGGTGGGTGCGTATTTTGGCTGCAACAAAATAGTGGTCCGAGGCAATGTTAGAACATCGGATCGTACACACGTTTAAACTACTGGTGACGTGTCTTCCTCTATCACAACTAGGTCGATATGGTTTGTGTCTTTTCGATTCGTAAACAGCCAGGTAGCTTGGTGAATTTTCCTATACTGGAATCTTGTACTACAGATAACAATATTTCATATCGCGGCGAAGTCGTTCAGCCTCAACACATTTGGGGATGTTTCATCATGGAGGGTAAATTTACCAACCTGGTGCCAAAGATACCTTCGTTGCCTACCCTGGCGTTAAGGTCGCCAAGCACGATTATGATACTATGGCGGAAGCAGCTTTTATAGAGCGCTCCAAGCGCTCATAGAATACAACTTTGGTCCCAACGTTCTTCTCTTCCATTGGAGCTTGGGCGCAAATCAGCGATATGTTGAAGAACTTCGCTTTGATGCGGATTATAACTAGACGTTCATCCACCGGTGTGGATGCCAAAATTCAGCGATTGAGTCTCTCTCCCACCACGAACCCCACATCGAAGTTGCACTCCTTTATATAGCTACTGTAGTAAATGTCTCAAGGACCTATTCGTCTCAGTCCTTGTCCCATTCATCACACTTATTGGACGAGTGATGATGTCAGCCTTTACTCTTACGAGAACATCAGCAAACTTGGCAGCGGTACTTTCCCAATTAAGAGAGCTGTGCATTCCCTTAAATCGTAATCCTTAAAGCATTTGCAGTGGTCATCATCAAAACTGGAGTCTCTCATCCAAGGCTGTTTTCTTCCTTTCGTGGGGGTGTTTTTACATGGCGGGTCTCAAACCCAGCGGACAAGCCTGATGTTTTACTTTAGCTGGCCTTTGAGTATGTATACTTGAGTAATGCCAAACCGTAATAAGATTGGACCTGGCCTTCTGTAATTTTCTGTCACAAGCCATGTCTAGGTTCCTGCTCGGACATTCTTGAAACTCTCAACATGCTTTGCGAAAAAATATATATATTTATTTGGGAAACTTGACATAAGAAAAAAATTGCCTGACCCGAGGAAAATTATTTATAAAAGCATGCGAAGATTTACAAAAAAGGAAAAGTTTATTTATTTATATAATAACTTTTTTTTAATAGATTAAGGTAAGTATTTTAAATGGTCCAATTAGGGTAAGAATTCTTAAATTAGGTTACACTTTAAAATATATTATAATATAATAATAAATGTTTAACACTTTCAAACATTTTTCTTCGGATGATTTTGAACGTTAATATAGATTTAATACAAGTAATAATATTTGTACTCTTATACTATGTCCGGACCGACATTGAAAACATTTTTTAAACACATTTGTATGTTGCGGAATCTAAGTCGTTCAGACCGACAATGTGTGTTTTCGATGAGTTTTCCCTAACACTATCAACAGCGACATTCTCTTGCTCTTACAAGATTGCACAATGACACAAAATGCAAAAATCCTATACCGAAATATGCAAGGCCAAGAGAGCACCCGTAGCAGAATCTGGTGATATATGACGGCACGAATATAAACGTGGGTTTTGGTCTGACATATTTATAGCCATTGCAAATAATTTTCTGCGTGTGTTTGTTGTTGTGCCGTTGCACCAAGAGGAAAATTCTGCAATTTCTGCACCGTGCAAGGTTTTGAAAGAGCAAGAGAATCAAGAAAAAATATCAAGTGACAATTTAGGGCCGGCAAAATATGTCTTCCAAAAACATCGATTAAACTAGAGCAGGCACCGATTATAATGAGTGGAATGTAAGTTTTCAAGTAGCTTTCAGCGAAAACTGTGTTTTCGTTTGACAGATTTTACAAGGACGAAAACACAAGTTTTCGTGCGAAAACCAGTTTTTCCCACGAAGACATGTTTTCGTTGTCGGTCCGAACATATTATTACAAAATTTTGCTACAAGTATAATAGTTTCGTTCACCTAACCTTTTGCATATATGTTGATCCTCTGGTGAATGTCTGTCCATCCGTGCTAGCTGTAACTTGAGTAAAAATTAAGTTATTGTAATTGATACTCGTTTTCCTTGATAAAAAAAATAGGATCACTGCCACGTCCTTTAAATCGAAATCAAATCGTCATTAATCGAAGACACATAAAATGCCCTAACTAACCCGAAAATTAAGATACACAACTGTTATTTAATACAACGAAACGCAACAGTGGCGTAGCTACAACTTCGGGCGCCCGGGGCGAAGGATGTTCTGCGGCCCTCCTTTATCTACCTACCTACAAGTTTCTTGAGGTGGTTCGAACAAGAGTGTATTTTTACAAAATATCTGCGATATTAAGTATATAAAATTTAGGAAGGCCACGCAAATTCTAAAGTTCCAAAATTCTGACAATACGGTTTTTGAGGAAATTGATAGTAAATTTACAAGACATCTTATTAAAAGTCATAAAAAAAACCCATTTTCGCCCTATATCTTGTACACTTTTGACACAATTTGCAGGAATTTTTGCCCGAATTGGAGTTTTAAAAAACAGCGAAGATCGTTTTGCCGCCCCCAAAAGATTTTGCGCCCGGGGCGAACGCCTACTTCTCATATAACACAATTTTAATTTACACTTGATTCATTTTTTTTAGTATACATATCAAGAACCAATCAATATATGCAGATAAACCTTTGTACAAATATTGTGTTTGCTGTGTGCCACTTCATGAATAAAAATAGTCTAAATGAAACTATAACTATTCAAGCTGACTTTTTGCCGAAAATATAGTTCAGTGTGTGGAATGTATAATTGAAATTAGTAGAGAATCATTTCCTGCTAATGGTATGTCTGTATGTCAAAATTGAGTTGAATCAGGTCAATTTTTTCCTTAGTCTCCATATACCTAATGGAACAATTTCCAAACTTCCGGCTGACTTTATACCCCATATATCGGACATTATGTTAATCATCTTGATTGTATGACGTATTTTTCTCTTATCGAAGCATATCTGTGCCCAAATCGGATAAAATCGGGTGAAAAATTGCCGTAGCTCCTACATAGTATATAACTAATATCAGGACTTTCAAACATCTCAATACATTAAATTTAGCCTCTTAGGTTAAGATTATGTCAGATATTTCTCATTTCAGGATGATTTTACTTAATATAGTTTTTGCTGACGGGAAGTAAAATACAGTTATTAGACTAAATGACATATATCATAACTTAATACAATACAAAATTTGATTGTAATTTATTCACGATTTTGTCAAATAATGAATTGTGAATGCTTTCGCAATATTTTTGATCCTTTCAAGATGCAACAGTTTGAAATATCGGTTACATCCAAACTCAGTCCTTTTTTACTTGCTTTTATTTAGTTTTAATAATTAAAAGCCAAAATTAATGAATTTTAATTAAATATTTCTTATTTTTTCTGAACTTTTATGACGACACGAACCAGAAAGGTAACGGTAACAAGTAATAAAAGGCGAAAGTTCAAGTGAATCCGAATATTTAATACTCTCGTTATTTGCACGATTCAAATATTTTCTGGTATGTATTCTAAAATTAATACGAATGGATTTAAAATTCATTGTTCGATGAAAACGTGAATGATGAACTTTGTTCCATCACTATATATTGCTTAGTGTGCGTGATATTTATACTTAAATCCACCTAATTCAAATTAGATACATTTAGGTATGTACGTGTACTTAACCAAAGAGGTTAAATTGAATGCCCAGTATCGGAAATCATTACACTAAAGATATACGATGTAGAGAAAGGACAAATTTTCTTCCTATTCCGCGATAAACCGCATCCTAGTTAAGAAAAACACTTCATTAAAAAACCACGCACTTTGATTATAAACAGGTTGAAGTCAGACGGAAAGTCGGACCATATCTCGTATATTTGGACTAGGGAAGGATTTCGACGGGTTCCAGCAACTTTTATCATTACTCAAGTTTACTCTAGCAGTATCAGTTTCCAAATAATTTTATGAAGATAACTCACATACTGACGTAAGTATTATTACTCGATTTTATCCATTTTTATACTACCGGAGGGGATAAAAAACATTTGTTCTCAGCAAATTTTGTCGGCTTTAGTAGTTTGAGAGATATGTACATTAAACCTATAAGAATTCGGGACCACACCCGCTTTTTCACAATTTTGAGAACAAAATATGTTCCTCCTCCATTCAATTAATTTTTTTTTGTTAAAAGTCTAACAATAAGAAATGAAAACAAGCTTAATATTGTGGCTGAGTCTCTTTCCAAATACGTTCTTTTCCAGCTCCTTAGAAGGGTGGTAGATATCTTGTTTTGAAGCGAGCCTGATTACATGATTATAGCAAGATATCCGCTAATGATTATTAATATATCTGGAGTTTAAGCTGGTATTGCTTTCTATACCAATATGTAAATGTTTTCATTTCGAATGTACCACGGTTAAGTCAATGTTAGTTGCACAGGTCGTACCCCTCAGTTGAATACCATATATCCGAATTGGCTTTATAAGCGCTCTGTATGGTATCTCGTTGCCAAGGCTATATTTAGAGTTTTTATTTAAATTTCCTGCTCTTCTCTTCAAGGTAGTTATTTTGCTTGATATACATATGTTTTTTTCTCAGTAAACACTTAGATAAAGACTTCATTTTCATGTGGTACGAAGATATTATAAATTTTAACAGGGTGACAAATTTTTGGTCTTGGTGAAAATGAACATATGTAAACAGGCTTACACTTTTGTTCATTTATATTTATTGGTTTAATATAATATAATAAGCCGTCGTGTGTCTGAGCTATTTCAGAGCTGGAGTGTTTTCGTCCATTCGGACAACATGACCTAGGCAGCGTAGCTGCTGTTATTTTATTCGCTGAATTGTGTCAATGTCGTCATATATATCATGCAGCTCATCGTTCCATCCACTTCAAAGTTATGACTGTCAACAGCAACGTGAGAGCCAAGTCGCGAGTGCGACGACTGTTTGTTTGATGACTGGAGATATTTCGTCTTGCCCTCGTTCACTGCCAGACTCATCTGCTTTGCTTCCTTGTCCAGTCTGGAGAAAGCAGAACTAACGACGCGGTATCAGTATTAGCGGCATATGCCAGCAGCTGTACACTCTTAAAAAAGATTGTACCTGCTCAATTAAGTTCTGCAGCTCGAATTATTTTCTCCAGCATCAGGTTGAAGAAGTCGCACGATAGGGAGTCGTCTTGTCTGAAACCTCGTTTGCTATTGAACGGCTCGGAGAGGTCCTTCCTGATCCTGACGGAGATTTTGGTGTTGCTCAACGTCAGTTTACACAGCCGTATTAGTTTTGCGGGGATACCAAATTCAAACATCGCGGCATAAAGGCAGCTCCTTTTCGTGCTGTCGAAAGCAGCTTTGAAATCGACGAAGAGGTGGTGTGTGTTGATATCTGGTCGGTTGTTGCTTTTCCAGGTCTAAAGCCACAATGATAAGGTCCAATCAGTTTGTTAACGGTGGTCTTTAATCTTTCACATAGTACGCTCGATAGGACCTTTTAGGCGATGTTGATTAGGCTTATCCCTCGGTAGTTGGCGAAGATTGTGGGGTCTCCCTTTTTATGGATTGGGCAAAGCACACGTAAATTCCAATCGTTGGACATGCTTCGTCCGACCATATTTTACAAAGAAGCTGATGCATGCTCCTCATCAGTTCTTCGCCGCCGTGTTTGAATAGCTCGGCCGGCATTCCATCGGCCTTCGCTGCTTTGTTGTTCTTCAGACGAGTAATTGTTATTCGAACTTCTTTATGGTCGGGTAATGGAACGTCTGATCCATCGTCATCGATTGGGGAATCGGGTTCGCCTTCTCCTGGCGTTGTACTTTCACTGCCATTCAGCAGGCTGGAGAAGTGTTTCCTCCATAATTTGAATATGCTCTGGGCATCGGTCACTAGATCACCTTTGGGGGTTCTACAAGAGCATGCTCCGGTCTTGAAATCTTCGGTTAGCCGCCGCATTTTTTCGTAGAATTTTCGAGCATTACCCGTGTCGTTCAGCTTATCAAGCTCTTCGTACTCACGCATTTCGGCCTCTTTCTTTTTCTGTCTGCAAATGCGTCTCGCTTCCTTCTTCAACTCTCGGTATCTATTCCATCCCGCATGTGTTGTGGTCGATCGTAACGTTGCGAGGAAGCCCCTTACCCCTTCCTTACTTCTTGTTTTTATTTTTATTATTTTTTTTCTTCTTTTTGACTGCAAACATTTGGTAAAGCCTTTAGAGCATGATGGTTGTTGTTGGAAAGAGTTGTCGCAAAAAATGCGTCCGCAATCGGATGGGGCATAAGGAGGAAGAGAACAATTTATGCAAAGAGGGAAACGGTTACAACGTTCTGCCGTGTGACCAAGAAGTTGGCAATTCTTGCAACGTATTAACGAAGGAATATATTGACCTACCAAAAGTTTACACCAAGCTAATTTTACTCGGTAACTTTCAAAGTTTGAGCGTTTCGTTCATATTTTCTTTATGTTCAATATTTCTTTTTCTTTCATGAATTCCTTTTCGACTTCGTTATACTTAACGTGCAGTAGATATGGAGTGGATATAACTACTAACATGGCATATCAAGAATAGGATAAAGGGGTTTGGCCGAGTTTGTAGGTTTCATCACTTAAAATTTTGGTGTCTTCAACTTTTAAATCAGGATGCTCAGGAAAATTCATAATTGAGTGTTGAATACGAAAAAACGATTAGCTCAGCCCCGGGTAAACAGGTAGCAGAAGACCGAAAAAGAAAAAAAATATATCCGAGACGTTGAATGTAAATTAACTTAAAACACTCGAAAGCGACGATTTAACGGGGCAGAACATAGTATAAGAGAGTAGCGAAAATGACCATTCACAGTACGTTTCTACCTTTCAAGTGTACTTACAGTTTACACGGCCGTCTCTGGTGAGTAAGGCTGGCGAGAGACCAAAACGTGTTGCGCAAAACAAAACACGCTATAATAATTATTTATTTGTTATACTACTATATATATAGGACGGAAAAATACGACCGTACGGACTGAACGTTTTTGACACACGATAACACTGACTGAACAAAAGGGACGCGAATAGAATAGACGAGAAACGGACACTTCACTTGAATAACGGACGTCGAGCAAAAAGGTCGAAAATATTGTAACTGTGAACAAGTAAAAAGATAAGTTGGATAAAATAAAGGTATACTGTTAATATACGGTTTGAAATATAATAAATAAAAATCAAAGAACGTGTGTTTTTCTACAAATTGGGGGCTCTTCCAATTTTCTATGCGGAGTACAGTGCGCTGTAAGAGCAAACCTGACGGCAGCATGATCTGGCACCAGATCGAGACCTCCGTGCAGTGGAGCAGCGAGAAACAACCAAATTTTGGAGGCCGTTCTATCATGCATTAAAAACAACAAGCTAGAAGCGCAGCTGAGCATGTGCACAAGTGTTAAAGTCAGCGAAACTGTTGCGCAGCAATAGCGCAGCAGAATCGGCAACAAATAGGTTGCAGTTGATTCATATTGTCGAACAAGCAGTGCAGCAGAGCTGGCAACAAACGGGTTGCTGCTGATTATATTGACGAACGAGAGAGAACAACGACAGCGCAGCAGAGTCGGCGTGAAGCGGTGAAGAAGTGTGTTTGAGACGGCAGCAAACGTTCATCGAATTAATAAAAGAAGCCAATGTTATCCGCTTGAATGCCAAAATCGTTCTACCCTTTATTCTTGATCTTCAATATAACATGACATAACTTCTAAGCTTAAAGCTAGCGTCTCTTGTTACAGCTACTTATATGAAACGTTTTATATTTATGCTTGTGCACTAAATGATGTTAGCAGTTTTGGTGAGAGTGTTTATACAATGACTCTTAACTCCCCCTCTTTGTTGAATGAATCGTCCCGATTCAAAGATAAGTAATATTCAATTCTTTCATTTATGAATTGGAACTATCTTAATTTTTATTTCCAACTTATTTTTCCTGTTTTTGAATTTACAAATTATTATAACAGTTGACACTAGTAGTATCAAAGCTATTAAACTGTAATTTATGGGCTTAGATTTATTAGCCTCATATTTTAGTTCTGATATTTGTTTTATGTTTTCAATTTGATCAAAATGGATTTATTCCATTGTTATATCTTTATTATACAATTATACAATTTTCCCATTACTAATTTTCAAATCGAACCAAATAATTACCATTTATGATAAAGTTATTTGAATCACAATTGTGATTAATTGTTTCATTTATGGCATTGATTATATACATATGTATATACCCAGTTGTTGGACATCGTAGGTGTTGTTGGGTTTTACGTTAGTAATTCGATAGGGGCCTAAAAACTTTTGTTTGAGCTTTAAACCGCTACCTAATTGTGTGCGTTTTATAACAACAATATCATTTAGTTTGTAAATATGAGCTTTTTTACGTCGCAGATTGTATGATTCTTTGTTTTCTTCTTGAATTTTAAGGTTTTTTTCCCCCGTTGTTGCGCATTTCGTCTCTATTTTGGTTGAACTGTTGCACTAATTGTTCTTCGATGAGTTCTTTAATATAAATATCTTCTTTAGACTTCATTCGGGTTCCAATCATCATTGCAAACGGTGTCATATTTATTCTTCGATGATATGTGGAATTTAGTGCCTGTTGTACTCGGTCGACATAACAATACCACTTTGATGCATCTTCGATACTTAGTTTCGATAAAACTGCAATTATTGTGCTGTTTAATCTTTCAATTTTGCCGTTGGCACGTGGTAGTCCTGTAGTTATCTTAGCGTGTTTTATGTTCTCTGATCGACAGTATTCTTTAAATTCGTCGGACGTGAATGCTGAACCTCTATCAGAGATAATTTTAAGGATATAGCCAAGAAAATTTTGTAAATGCGTCGATTACTGCAAATATATACTTATACATTTTGCTTGTAGATTCTAACGGTCCTAAATGATCGACGTGGTACGTATGTAATGGAGTATCTATTTTATGTAATGAATGTAACTCGCCCTCTTGTTTTCCTCTTTTGCGATTAGAAACGATGCATTGAACGTAATTGGAAATACACTTTTGAATTTTTTCATTCAGTTTGGAAAAATAGAATTCTTTGGATATAATATCTTTAGTTTTTGCTAAAGCGAAATGCCTTTTTTCGTGGGCTCGTCGTATAATTTCTCTTTGCATGCATTTGCGTATGACCACCAACTCGTAGTCGTTTACTAATTTATATAAAATGTCACCCTTCATAAAGTAATCTTCATAACTTTTCTTTTCTTGCAAAATTTCTTTAATTAGTCGCAGTTCCTCATCTTGTGTTTGCGCATCTTTGATTTTTAAAGTAACGTCATCTATGGTAATTGTTAAAATCGGAAACTACTCAATGCATCTACGTGTTTCATACTTGAACCAGAACGGTGTTCGATAGCGTAGGCATACTCTTGCAACAACATTATCCACCTAGCTACTCTCATACATAAATCTTTTTTATACTCTCGCAACAATGTTGCTAACGAGAGTATCCTAAAACTAAAAGAGTCAGATATAGGGTTATATATACCAAAGTGATCAGGGCGACGAGTAGAGTCGAAATCCGGATGTCTGTCTGTCCGTCCGTCCGTCTGTCCGTCCGTCCGTCCGTGCAAGCTGTAACTTGAGTAAAAATTGAGATATCATGATGAAACTTGGTACACGTATTCCTTGGCTCCATAAGAAGGTTAAGTTCGAAGATGGGCAAAAGCGGCCCACTGCCACGCCCACAAAATGGCGGAAACCGAAAACCTATAAAGTGTCATAACTAAGTCATAAATAAAGATATAAAAGTGAAATTTGGCACAAAGGATCGCATTAGGGAGGGGCATATTTTGACGCAATTGTTTTGGAAAAGTGGGCGTGGCCCCGCCCCCTACTAAGTTTTTTGTACATATCTCGAAAACTACTATAGCTATGTCAACCAAAGTCTACAAAGTCGTTTTCTTCAGGCATTTCCATATACAGTTCAAAAATGGAAGAAATCGGATAATAACCACGCCCACCTCCCATACAAAGGTTATGTTCAAAATCACTAAAAGTGCGTTAACCGACTAACAAAAAACGTCAGAAACACTAAATTTTACGGAAGAAGTGGCAGAAGGAAGCTGCACCCAGCCTTTTTTTAAAAACTGAAAATGGGTGTGGCGCCGCCCACTTATGGACCAAGAACCATATCTCAGGAGCTACTACACCGATTTCAATGAAATTCGGTATATAATATTTTCTTAACACCCTGATGACATGTACGAAATATGGGTGAAATCGGTTCACAACCACGAATTCTTCCAATATAAAGCTATTTTGAATTCCATCTGATGCCTTCTCTGTATAATACGAGTATAAACATTAGGAACCAATGATGATAGCGAAATAAAACTTTACAAAAATACGGTATTTGAAAAATGTGTAAATGACGTATTATGAAATGTCGATTATCACTTTACCATGCGAGAGTATAAAATGTTCGGTGACACCCGAACTTAGCCCTTCCTTACTTGTTGTCTATTGTTTTGGCAAACGCATTACAGTCGGTTACAATGGTAAAATGTAAGCCCAATAAATAAACTTTAAACTTTTTAAGAGCCTCTATTACAGAGAGTACTTCAAGTTCGTAGCTGCAAAATTTTCGCTCAGCTTCCATGGTCTTTTTACTCATATAATACACGGGGTGCCATTGACTATCACCTGGGGATTTTTGTAATAAAACAGCGCCGTAACCATTTATGGATGCGTCTGTGTGTACTTCCGTTTCATGCGTCTGATTGTATATACTGGTTTTTGACTTAAAAGGGTTTTTAAAGTATTAAATAATTTCATTTGTTCGTCCCCCATATTAAATACAATATTTTGCTTCTTCAAATCATTCAGCGGCTTTGCAATTAATGCAAAGTTGCGTATGGACTTTCTAAAGTACTCGGCTAGGCCAAGGAAAGTATCTAACTGTTTCAACGTTTTTGGTAATGGATATTTCTTAACTGCTTCTATTTTCACACTTGATGGAGCGACTTGGTTATTTTCTATAACGTGGCTCAAAAATTCCACTCGTCTTTGTAAAAATTGGCATTTCTTTTTGTTAATTTGAAGTCCATAATCTTAGCACAAATTTAGAACCTTTTCTAATCGAATTAGCGCTTCTTTTTCGTCAGTTGCCAGAATTATAACGTCGTCGATGTAAGGAAGAGCAATTCCCTCTTTTGTAAAATCTCGAAATATAGCATTTACATACCTCTGAAAAACGCCAGGAGAGTTGCACAATCCAAATGGAACCTTGAGAAATTGATATTGACCGTTATGTTTTACAAATGATGTATACTTGCGGCTTGCATCAGACACGTCAACGTGGAAGAACCCGTTTGTTAGATCAATCGTGCTAAATATCTTGGTGAGAATCTGTCCTTAATTATTACTTTGTTTATGCACAGCCTGGGTGTGCAATCGCGTTTTTTCACCAATACTACTGGACTGCAGAATTCAGATTCTGAAGTTTCAACAATTCCGTCTTCAAGCCATTGTTCAACTTGCCTATAAATTTTTTGGCTTTTCACTAAAAGGAAGTCTTCTAGGTGCAGAAAAAATTGGCTATCGCCTTTTAACACTATTGTCATTCTCACATTTGTTGTTTTAGTTTTATTAGGCGTATATAGTTCAATTAAATCACTGTTTTTCTGAAACTTTTTGCTTTGCAGCAGCACTAGCAAGTGGGTCCACGTTTACATCTTCTTTACATTTATCAATTTTCATCAGCGCATGTTCTTCAAATATATCACACATATTTAATTTATGTACAAAAATACCACTTGAATTAATTCGCACTTCAGCTTGGGAGTATAATTCTTCACCTATAATGATGTTAACGTCTATGCTGTTTGATGGTACAACGTGAAAATTTAAATTGAAAATGTTAATGTCTATTTCTACACTTTTTTCAAAATGTCCAATCGGTTTCACTTTGTTCTCATTTGATTTTTGTCCAAATCCCACTAAATAAAAGTTTGATTCTATCAACTTCGGTTCCTTCAATAATTCGTACACTCTATATGTAACAACATTAAATTTACTGCCTGTATCAAACAAAGCTAACCACTTCTTATCTGCCATTCCTACTTTTTTCATCATTATATCTTTACTTGTTTTAACAATTTGTAAATTACGTTTGTCACTTTGTATGTTTACATTACACCCAAAACATTTTACACCTTTCTCTCTGTCTTTACAATCAATACTTGTATGGCCTTTTACACCACAATTATAACAACGAATGTCCACTTTCGCTTCAACATTATTCACTATTTTTATACTCTCGCAACAATGTTGCTAAGGAGAGTATTATAGTTTTGTTCACATAACGGTTGTTTGTAAGTCCTAAAACTAAAAGAGTCAGATATAGGGTTATATATACCAAAGTGATCAGGGTGACGAGTAGAGTCGAAATCCGGATGTCTGTCTGTCCGTCCGTCCGTCTGTCCGTCCGTCTGTCCGTCTGTCCGTCCGTCCGTCAGTCCGTCCGTGCATGCTGTAACTTGAGTAAAAATTGAGATATCATGATGAAACTTGGTATACGTATTCCTTGGCTCCATAAGAAGGTTAAGTTTGAAGATGGGAAAAATCGGCCCACTGCCACGCCCACAAAATGGCGGAAACCGAAAACCTATAAAGTGTCATAACTAAGCCATAAATAAAGATATTAAAGTGAAATTTGGCACAAAGGATCGCATTAGGGAGGGCATATTTGGACGTAATTTTTTTTGGAAAAGTGGGCGTGGCCCCGCCCCCACCTAAGTTTTTTGTACGCATCTCGGAAACTACTATAGCTAAGTCAACCAAACTCTACAGAATCGTTTTCTTCAGACATTTCCATATACAGTTCAAAAATGGAAGAAATCGGATAATAACCACGCCCCCCTCCCATACAAAGGTTATGTTGAAAATCACTAAAAGTGCGTTAACCGATTAAAAAAAAAACGTCAGAAACACTAAATTTTACGGAAGAAATAGCAGAAGGAAGCTGCACCCAGGCTTTTTTTTAAAAATTGAAAATGGGCGTGGCCTCGCCCACTTATGGACCAAACACCATATCTCAGGAACTACTAGACCGATTTCAATGAAATTCGGTATATAATATTTTCTTAACACCCTGATGACATGCACGAAATATGGGTGAAATCGGTTCACAACCACGAATTCTTCCAATATAAAGCTATTTTGAATTCCATCTGATGCCTTCTCTGTATAATACGAGTATAAACATTAGGAACCAATGATGATAGCGAAATAAAACTTTACAAAAATACGGTATTTGAAAAATATGTAAATGACGTATAATGAAATCTCGATTATCACTTTATCATGTGAGAGTATAAAATGTTCGGTGACACCCGAATTTCGTTCTTCAGAATTTATTATTTCTTTGTTAAAATCATTATTTACTTTCTTGTTCTTTTCTTTTTCTTCATCTTTTGATTTCGATCGCACCATTTCGTATATTTTCAGTTTTTGTTTAAATTCCGTCATATCATGAGCGCCGTATAAAATGCTTTTGTTTAAACTTAAATCCCTTCAACTTCAACTGGTAAATTGTCTGTTCCATCGTATTGTCGTACTGTTTCTTCTATATGGCGAAAAATCATGGCAAATCTGGACAATTGTGATGGTTGCGCTCTTCTGATTCTCGGTGTTATTGTGCTCTCTTTTTCGGTGGCATAATCGTCGTTTAAAAATGATACCAAGCAATCGTCGTTTTCTCTTTCATGAGTGCTGGTAGGTTTTCTAATTGGATTATGTGGATGATTAGTACACTTCTCCGCCAATTCGCCGCAATTTCTGCTTCTATCGTCGTTTATATTGCCTGCTGCTACCTCACCGCTGTATTCACCTTCGCAATCGTCGTCATTATCGTCTTCTTCGTTATTGTTGCAACCAAGCAAATTCCCTTTTTGTAGATTTCGAAAGATGTGCAACTGTACATTTTCCTGTTTGCAGCTCAGTTGTAGCAAGTTGCAAATGGAAATAATTTCTGCTACAGATAAATTTGATGCAATGTATGCGGACTTTTGCGCATACTCGTCGTAATTAAAACCTTCAAATTCGCGCAGCCTCTGTCTATTTCGTCAATCACCTTCGTCTTCGTAAATAAATCTATGCAATGCGCTAATGGTCTCCTTTCGCATTCGTCGTATATTTTCACGTACTTTATCAAAGCTTTGTAGATTCGCCATCTTGAAATATCCAATCACGCAATTACACACATATATTACTTTTAGGTTGAGCCCCCAAATTTGTGGGCAAGATCAATTATGTAGACAAGATTAATTATATTTAACAAATTAATAATGTGGTTTATTAAACAAAACTATTGATTTCAAGAATACAAAGGTAAAACGATTCATATTAAAATTAATTGAGCTCTATCTTGCCGCAAGTCGTACACTTCTTACTCGTCTTTCTGATCTTCTTCTTCTGCCTTTTCTGTGCTGCCATATCGTTTCATTCCCACATATACATATATGATTTGGATCTAATTTAAAAACACTGGTTTTATTCTTTCTTACATAATTACAGTGCAGTTTTCTTTTAAAAATATTTTCAATACAATTACAGTATAATCCGAATATAACGACCTCGCTTATAGCGTCCGACCGCTTTTAGCGACGTAAACGCAACTTAAAGTTTCGTTTTAATACAAATTTTTGAAAAAAACATTGCTTAAAGCGTCACCGTTTTTAGCGACATACCGGCTTTAGCGACGTAATTTCACGAAATTTTAAGATAAGTTTACTGGTTATAACGACGACGCATGCTTTTTTTATTAAGAATGAATGTCGCCGATCAGTTGCGGAATCAATAACGGTAAAGTACGGTACACTGTTTTTATGTCTTTCGCTAGTACATATGTTGATAATATGTATGTATACATAATTTGAATTGGAATAAATTTTATTTTTACTGAAAACGGTTTTTTAATAGCAAAAAAAAAAATATTCCAGCATATTACAGTTAGTATGAAAACACTAGGGGAAGCGTAAAAGCAAAAAAAAAAATTCTCTAAATTCTGTTTGAACGTCGACCGGTTACAACGTCATATTTTCATCGGTCCCTTGAATGTCGTTATAACCGGATTCTACTGTATCTTCATATTGTTGTAAATCTTCATTAAATTTCGTTTTCTTATAAGTTATTTCCTTAATGGACAATATCTCGTTTTCTTTAATACAAATTTCCATTTGTCTAGCATTTGGTATTGGTTGTACATGAATTGTTTGATATATTTCTTATCCAAATTGTTCAAAATTGAACATGTTCATTGCTTCAAAATACTATACTCATATTTAGACATTTTTATATTCTTTACAAATAATGTAAAAAATATTCTAGCTATTGTAATAAGTTATACAGTCCACATATGTAAATTAGAGAAGGCAGAGGCAATACAAAACATACATAAATAAACTCATAAAAATATATGCATTTATATGCAACATACATACATATAAGAGCCACGTATGCATTAATATGTAATACGCATGCACTCAAGAAATACTATAATAAACATATTTACTCAGGTTTGGGCAATTGATTACAAATGTACTTGTGCACTTGAAAGTAATCCCAAACCATGCAGCATAAACAACGTGATAACACACACACACACACATGTATTGTATTGTATAGTTGAAAACAACCCCAGCAAAACTTGCGTAACCGAAACTCCAATACATTTACACAATTTTTACTTGTCACTAACACTTCCTCACAAATCTTTGAAATGAGCAAGAAGTCAATCTATTGTGTCTTTTGTTTGTTTTATATTATAAGCTCATCACTCAACAGATGTTAAGCAAAAATAAAACAAAAGAAGACAAACAAATTTTTTAGCTGTCACCGCTTATTGAAAACGATGGATGTGAAAGCGTACAGCATGATACCGTGAATTTGACGTTTGCTTGTTCGTTGTGACAAATTGAATTCGAAGAAAAAAAGAATTCGGTTACAAACGCGTCGCTTTATTATATTTAAAATAAATATTTAAACCTACGGATATTATAATTGTGTTTTTTTAACTTTTGTGAATATTTTGTGTCTTCAAGATAATATTTAAAAAAGGGTGAGTAAAACAAATACTAATTCAATATGAAAAAATATACATTTAGTGCATATACATATGTACATATGTATGAGCCGGGAAAAAAGGCTTTTAATCTTAGTGCATCTCAATTTATGAAAATTTGTGAAAAATATGTAAATTATTGTAGCCCGGTCGTATTTTATTATGTTATGTTAAGTTATTTAAAATGAATTTTGATGCTGCCAAATTTTTATTTCTTAATCAGGAATGCCCGACAACTTCTTCCACTCCCGTAAAAGGTACCTACATGTAAAATCATAATTTTAGTTTTCAATTCATTTTTTCGCATTTGTTATTGTAGAACAATTGACATTTAAACGGAAGAAATTCAACATTTCTGGTTGCTACAACCCAGACGCAAGCTTCTCAAAACAACAAGGAAACTATTTGGCTGTGGAAGGAAATTGTAATCCAATATATTGTTAAAATGCATAGAAGTATGTATATTTATATATTATTTATAAGAATTTATAGAAATAATTTTTATATTATTAAAAAAAATGTCAAAAGATGAAGGAAATGAATTTAATGTAAATTTAAATAAAACTATTTTATTATTAAAATTAATAAAAAAAAATATATGTTTTATAAAAAAAAATCTTTATATTTTTGAGTTTCGAACTTTAAGTTGAAGGAATGACAAGCGAGTGGTTTACCCACTAGGCTATTGTAGAATGCACCGTCACGCTTTTCTGAGAGCAGTTTTGTTGAATTATCCCAAATTTAATGAAAGTGTGAGAAAGAAGTATATAGTTTTATTACAGCAGAAAATATGTGAGCGAGAAGGTGATACAAGATCACATGTATACAAAAGTTTTGGGAGTTTTTTGATTCGCCCTTAAGAACGTGATAGGAAAAAGTGACAATTAAACCGGCACGCGTTACCGGCATGTCACTAGATAACGTGACCGTCACTGTTCTAACTGGGACCCCATGTGGTGTGCCGTACATATACATATGTTTAATTAGATAACTAAGAACTCAAAAATAGTATATAAGGTTCACAATTTAAAAATAGAATGAAAGATTTCTCACTTGACGAAAAACTGTTTGAATTCCCCCCACCAGTGGTAAGGTTGAAAAAAGGTTTTGTTGAGTTTTAAACACAAATTGAGGTAACTTTACTAGTATTACAAAAGGGTATTCGCTTCGTATTGCAGATTGCAAAAATACTATACCGAAATATACAAGAGCTCGAGAGCACCCATTGCAGAATCTAGTGATATATGAACGGCTGATTTGGTCAATTTATTGTGAATGACTATTATGCATGGCTAATGTGAATTGGCGCACCTTCTGCATACATTTTTAACAAAAAAAAAACTGTAACAAATCTTTATAATTTAAATAGAAATTATAAAATCTATTTTAAACTTACCTTCCTCAATAATTTAACGACGTAATATGTCTTTATGTAAAATGACAGCTAAAACGGGAGTGCAATTATATTTTTGCGTGACATTGCACGCAAATATACATGGGTTTTGGTCTGACATATTTTACAGCCATTGCAAATAATTTTCTGCGTGTGTTTGTTGTTTGCCGGTGCACCAAAAGGAAATATATATGCAATTTTTGCACCGTGCAAGGGTTTTGCAAGAGCAAGCGAATACCGCTAATATTTTCATCTTTAGCAACTATTACAATTTTTATTTCTTTAAGTTTTTCAAAAGTTACTTTAAAATTAGTTATATCTTCATCATTATGTCTTATCTATAAAATTTAAGATTTTATATAATCTTTGTGAAGCCAGTACCGCGAAGCCACTCGCAGAGAAGGCGCAAAAAGCACCCGCCACAACAACGCCGGCGTGCTCGAACGATGATGGGGCGTCTGCCCCAGCAACTGCCACGACCAACGTCGAGACGACGCCATTTGTAATGGGGTTTCGTCCATAGCTGAGGTATGCTCAGCCGCTCCAGGGTCAGCCTTGGGACCCACGAACCCTTAGCGAATAAAAGATTTAGTTCAATAGATGAAGTGTCCACACAACTAAACCCCCCAAAAGTGGACAGCCAGACCAGCGTGTGTTTTACGGCGAGGATTAGTGCGACGGTGATCTACACGACGGTGACTTGTGCGGCGGCAATATGTACGACGGTTATTGGTGCAACGGCGATTTATGCACAACGGTGACTTGTACAACGGCAATGTGTACGACGGTGATTGGTGCAACGACGATTTATGCACAACGGTGATCTGCACGGTGACTTGTACAGCGGCAATGTGTACGGCGGTGATCTGCACAACGGTGACTTCCCCCTGCCTGTTGCTGCCGATGGCGACCGTCCTCGCCGGAGTGCCGGAAGAAATCCAAATCTTAGCATTTGGATTTCTCGGCGATACAGCGAAAGTAAGGCGTTGATGATGTGTGGGAATTTCCAAATCAGCAACTCCATATAAGTAATTTCTTAAGCTTTTCAATGCCCAAACATTGGCATATAACTCTTTTTCATTTGTAGCGTAATTTTTTCCGTTGAGTGTAAGGTTTGGATACAGAGGTTATTGGCTTTCGGTCTTGTGACAGAACGCCTCCTATTGCATCGATTGATGCATCAGTAGTTAGTAAAATTTTTTTTGTTACAATCTGATTGAGTGAGTTCAATTTGTTGCATTAATTATTTTTTAATCTCGCCTCTGCTTTCAAGGCTTCATCATCTAATTCTATTTCTACTTTTTTTGAATTGGTTTCGGGATATTCTACCATTTTCTCCTTGCAAATATTTAGTTAATGATTTAGTAATGTGTGCGTAATTTCGCACAAATTTTCTATGATACCCAGTCATCCCCAAAACACTTCTTAACTGTCGTAAAGTTTTGGTGTAGGATATTCTTTAATGGTTTCTACTTTCTTTTCATCTGTCATTATTATATTATGAGCAACCTTGTATTCCAAAAATTCAACACTAGTCTTAAAAAACTCGGATTTTTCCAGTGAAATATTTCATATGAGCTTCATGCAAGGTACTTATTATTTTCTCTAAGTGATCATAGTGTTCGTCAGCATTGAGTGGGACGTTAGGAGTACAGCAGCTTATTTAGAAGAAACTATGTTTAAACTTGTCAACGAGTGGAACGTTTGCATAAAACAAGTTTCTGCTTGTGTAACTGATAATGATTCAACCATGATGAAATTAAATAGAAGCTTGTTTGGCGAAAAAAAATAATACCCTTCTAAATTTCATAAAGGATGCAAATAATGGCGTTAGTACGTCGGAATCTTCGGATGAGTGTGCAACAGAAAACCCGTTTGATATTTGGAGCCATCATAAACAGTTGGCCCACCAAAATATGAAATATAAGTTTTCCAATTTATCTGCTATCACAACAACGGAAGTTGAAGTGCAAATGTATCTTGGATTAGCTGTTGCTTCTATCAATCAGAATCCAACAGAAATGTGGGATGATATGAAAAATGTATTTCCTGAATTGTATAAACAAGCTTCCAAATATTTATCCATTGTGGCCACTTCAGTCCCTAGTGAACGACTGTTTTCTAAAGCTGGAGCAACGATCACACAGCAAAGAAATCGCTTGACAAGGAAAAACCTTTCCAAATTGTTATTTTTAAATTCTGTTTTAAATAAATAATTTGTTGTTTGTTCAAAAACTATTTATATCTTTTATTTATTGAGAAAAGGTTTTAATAGGTAGCTAAAATATATATCAATTAAAGGGGTACTACTGTATTTCACTTATTTATGGTTCTGAAATAAGCTTTATATCCTAACTAATAAAATACGTTAAAAAAGTTCAAAAATCCATCGATGTTTCGATACATCGATGTTTCAATGGCCGATGTTTTTGATTTCGATGTTGTTTGACGTAACATCGATACATCGAACCATCGATGTTTCATTTCACGATGCTTGCATCCCTACTGATGCAGCGCATGATTTGAGCTCTTGAAAAATTTATTTTATCATTTGCGAAATGCCGTCGGGTAGGTAGCTGATGTAGCGCACGTTTCCAGCTCTTAAAATCCTTAAATCTTTTATGTGGAAAATAAAAAAAGGATAAAGATCCTTTTTTTCACAAATGTATTTCTGAGAAAAATAAGAAGTCATAATTTTGAACTACTATATAATATTAGCGGCATAAAATTTATATACCAATTAAAATAATAAATTTAAAATGAGCTATAATATTTTCATTTATGCTTGTATAAGTTTATTAAATTTAAGACTTCGCTCATTCCCAACCCAATTAGCATAATTTTTCTGTAATTTAACAATATTTAACTAAATACTAGTTTTTCGGAAAAATGTTATTTTGAAAATGTAATTTATTTTTATAATATAATATCTTAATACACGCTCTTCTAAATTTCATATTACTTAAATGAAAATGCCGTCGGCATACATATGTGCAAATGGGATATGTTGCCTCTTCGAAATTTTCATAGAAATGAAAACTGCGCTGTCAAACTACTGAATTGACAGTAGCTTACAATATATGGCAAACTAATTAGTTTTTCATGTATTGTAGGCAATAAGCAATGTGGAGTCTCCACAGGCAATAGGCACGGCAATACAGTTAGTATGCTATAAATTTTATTCCGTCGAGATGCCCCGTTTTGCAATTTCCAACCTTTGTGTATTAGGTAAAATATTCAGTGTGCAATAGCAATTTGTTGCCTCTGTATCTCTTAGAACTTTTAATTTTCTATTTGTTCCTAGTAATTGTCTGAATATATAGGGAAAGGTGTTGCTTCGTTTAAATAAGCACTTTCTTGGATGTTATTGATTCTTTGTTGTTTTTGCGGAATCTGATGACTATTGATAGATTCACGATTTCGTTTAAGAATTCTATTGTGATTATTATTGTTAACAACAAATTGTTGTCTATACGGATTTAAATTAGTTGATTGTCTAAATTGGGCGGAAGTATCTATTTCCATGGGTGTTGGTCTTTGGTCTTTAATTAAATCTCAAATTATTAGGAAATTGGTTGTTATTATGGCACAATTCCGATTTCTTTGGCGCCGCGATTTGAAGGCACCGTTGGAAAGAAGAAGTCCTCCTGATTAAAAAATATATAGGTTTATAGGTACCGACCTTAAAGTTCAAAAATTCCCAAAATTCGAACATTTCAACAAGCTATTTTACCACATTAAACACACTTTACACACATTTTCCACTTCAAATTAATTAAATTAAACTAAAAACTTTTAAATAAATCCACACTTTTAACAGTTTTTTTACCGAAGAAATCTTTATTTTAAAAACTACATTTTACACTCGTAGTGAACATCATGTGTGCGCTAAAAATTACGACGAAATGGAGCGCTGCCATGTGATAATAAGGAAATTCACTGAAACTCCTTTTTTCCCAAAAATTCCTCTATCCATTCGTATGGATATGTTCTTTATTTAATTTAATAAACAAATAAGTAATATTATATAGAAATATTATATATATTATCACATAATGTTTCAATGGCATACAAAACAACGTATTATCAAAAATAAATGGAAAGCGCTGACAGATATAATAACCAAAATTTAACAATTTTATAACGAAAACTCAAATTTTGTTTCAATATCAGTGCAAGATAACCAAAAAATATAACCACTTCATAACGAAACTCAATATTTTTTTTTATTTTAACGCAGAAAGGAGTACTACGCGAAAGTACTTCAGTCACATAATCACATATTACACATATACATATGTAGAAAGCTTTTTTTTATAGTTAATATAGAAAAAAGAATCACGCGAAAAAACAAACAAAGAAAAATTGTTAAAAATCCTACATATTTGCTGTTTAAGATGTGGTAAGGCTCGTTTTCCTCATAATTGTAAAAAATCTAACCTTTTCAACGATGAGTGTGCTAAGTGATTTTTAAGTTAATATATTTAGGTAAAATATAGCAAAATAAAAGTGAAATGTGAACTTATTTCAATGTTTGGAGTGTATATTCAAATATACAGAGGGAAAAATGTGAAAAAATTTAGTGAAACATAGAGAAATACCATGTGTTATTAGTGCAAATTTTTGAATTTTTAATCGTGAATATTTTAAAAAATAAAAGTTATTTTTATATTATTTTTGGATATTTCTTCTCTGGAGAAGCTCCGCTATCCGCACATACCCCATTTATACGGAAATTCGGTTTTTTTACCCCTCCGCCAAAGTAATCGAAATCGTGCCGTTATTATAATATTGCTTGAAGGTGGGCTTCTTCAGTGCAACAGCTAATCTGGGGGTTGAGAAATTCCAAGTCAGGGTGATGGTACTATGTAAGTCAGTATAACAAAACCCTCAAATGGTTTGGCGTTCGTATGTGTCAGTTTTTCTTATGACCTTTTAACTTTTTTCCTTATCTTGATGTTTTTTCGCTTAGTTGTAACAGGAACAAGGCATGGTTGTGAACCGATTTTACCCATATTTCGTACACGTCATCAGGGTGTTAAGAAAATATTATATACCGAATTTCATTGAAATCGGTATAGTCGTTCCTGAGATATGGTTTCTGGTCCATAAGTGGGCGACGCCACTCCCATTTTCAATTTTAAAAAAAAAGCCTGGGTGCAGCTTCCTTCTGCCATTTCTTCCGTAAAATTTAGTGTTTCTGACGTTTTTTGTTAGTCGGTTAACGCACTTTTAGTGATTTTCAACATAACCTTTGTATGTATTATTATCAGATTTCGTCCATTTTTGAACAGTATATGGAAATGCCTGAAGGGAACGACTCTATAGAGTGGTTGACATAGCTATAGTAGTTTCCGAGATATGTACAAAAAACTTAGTAGGGAGCGGGGCCACGCCCACTTTTCCAACAAAATTACGTCCAAATAAACGGACGGACAGACGGACGGACAGACAGACATCCCGATTTTAACAACTTACAACTAAGCGAAAAAACATCAAGATAAGGAAAAAATTTAAAATGTCATAAAAAAAACTGACACATACGATCGCCAAACCCTTTGAGGGTTTTACTATACTGACCTAGTACCATCACCCTGACTTGGAATTTCTCACCCCCCAGACAATAATCCCAAAAATGTTCCACAGTGTTATTAGTAAAATTGTTATTTTGTCTCTGTAGACTGTAAGTATTAGCAAATTGTATACGAATTTGATTGGATTCCATTTACTGTGCTTTCGTTAAAGCGTTAGGCAGATCTGTCGGATTTAGTGACATTATTATATTATTTAACCCTTTTGTTGCCACCCGGGTACCCACCGGAGGGTATTTTGTTGAATTGTTTTTTTTCTAGAAGAGACAGGCTAAAATCCTCTTGGATCTTTTTTAGCTGTTGCTGACTACTATAATATGCTATTTCCTAAAATATAATTAAAATATTTTTATCAGCTTTTGTTTCAGAGTTTCAGCTATGTAGGTATTACACAGAAAAAAACATGTATTTATTAAGAAAAATTTTATTAAGAAAAATAATTAATCATTAAGTTCTAAAAATTTTCGTTTTAAAACTCTTTTCCGATGTGCAGACTTTGGAAAATGACGTATTAGAGACCAACAATAGTCAGATATCATATTTGTATCCCAGAAACCCTGATAGCGCTCTTCCATGACGCGTAAGTTTTGATGCATACGCTCTCCCTGCTCTTCGCTCATATCTCCTAAATTTTCCGGAAACCTCTCTAGATGACTATGGAGGAAGTGGAGTTTTATACTCATATTGCATCCCATATTTTTTAATTGTAGCAGAAGGTCTTCTACAAGTTCAATATAATTTTCAGATTTTTTATATCCGAGAAAATTCTGCATCACAGATACGAATGCTGTCCAAGCCTTTAGTTCTGACTCAGTCATAGAACTTCTAAATTGAGTATCTTTCGTAAGTTGTCGAATTTGGGGGCCATCAAAAATTCCGGCTTTAATCTTTTCCATAGTGAGCTGAGGAAATTTTTGGCAAATGTAAGAAAAGCAGTTCCCGTCTTTACCTAGTGATTTTCCAAACTGTTTCATGATGCCCAGTTTTATATGTAACTAGATGACCCCGCATACGTTGTCCTGCGTGAAATTATGTGTTTTGAAATGAAAAGAAAGTTGAATTTACGGCGAAAATACGTTAAAAATATCAATAGCAACCGAAGGTATTAGCAATCGTCGTTTTTCGTTGGATTATGTATGCCTTGCTTTCTGCGTACCTATTTCTTCGGCGATGCATTCCATGCATAATATCAAGGCATTTCCAAATAGAGCAATATTCTCACAAACGAATCACTGACGCAAGTTGAGAAAAAACTCGTCAATGTAAATTTTGTTGTTGGAAGTGTTTCCGCTGGCTGTACTCTATTCTCTGGGTTGAAAAACACTCTTTAGCCATTCACCAAATGAACTGCGAAACGCACAACAGTCGCAAAAGTCGATTTCACCAAACTACAATATCAAACATTGGCATGAGTTTTGAATGTGAATTAGACAATAGTGGCGAATATGGTACAATCCATATGTTGTCGACTTCGATATTCACTACTCTAGGTTGAATGGTAAATGTCCTGCCATTGTCGTCTGATGAGCTACGACGATACAGTGGATATCCATCATTTCCAGTTTGCGTTTCCGACAGAAAAGCACGTGGATAGTGTTTCGTGCATTTATTGCAAGTGGGATTGTGGTGTCCGCAAGGTCCATGCACCATATTGGTTTTCACCACTTCGTACAATAATGGATCTTTCTCTGCATGAGGAATTTCCGCAGAAATGATTTCATCAATTTGATCTGATGAACCCACCATCCGACATTCAAAGAAGAATGTGTGCGTTCGGCAAACCTCTTTTTTGCAACTCAACAGAGTACATCCAGCATCTGGCTGCACCATACTTGTATATACATACGTTGCTTCAAGATAAAGTCCATCAAACATCGTGGCTGTTGTTCGATCGATCCTGATGATCGCTTGCTAATTGACAGCGATCCATAATTCCACGCATATGTCATCGCATCCTGGGAGTCTCATGTAGTTCATGTGTCTTGGGCTGCCATACGTTGATGGCAAAAAGAACGCCGACCGATATTAGCGCGATGTCTTCGTTGCTTCGTAACAAATTTCAATCTGTAATTGATCACTTCGTTTGAAACACACATAAAGTTTTCACTGAATAATTTTCAATAATTTTTCTTTTAAATAGCCGTAATAAAAATGCAAGCGACCGAAATTGAACGATTCAAATAATTTACAAATCAAAATATTGAAAAACAAAACAAAAAAGAATTGTATGAAAGGTCACTTCTTGGAAATTTCCAATTTTTCGACTTTTCCTTATGAAAAGTATATGGTTTTTTTATATCTAACCCTTTCCAGATCCAAAGCGAACAACTACTGATTTCATGAAGATTGGTTCCGCCGTTCTCGAGCGTTAACGTTACTAACAAACAAACAATCATTTTTACTTACATATATATGTACATACTCGTATGTATGTATGTATATACAAAATAAAACGTTTGTATGGGAAAAAGAAAAGGGCTGTTTTTAGGGGTTTTCCAACAACTTTCGTAATTTTTTCTTACATAAGAACCTTCTCCTAATAATAACAAATTCAGCCATTCACGCGTGATGCCGTGACAACGAAAACGGTTTGGTGGAAGGCAGTGGCGTAACTATAGGGTGGCAAGTCGGCAAAATGCCACGGGCCCCCAGCCCGAAGGGGCCCCGGTCAGAGGAAATCCCAATTCCCAACATTTATTATTACACATACACATTGCTTAAGTAAAAAAAAAGTTTTGTCTTTAATTTATTTGTTACCTTCTTAGTTGCATGCACAACTAAAAAAAATATACCTAGGTATTAAACTTTCAATGCATTAGTAAAAAAAAAATTTAACCCAGTTGTAGAAAAAATCGTCAAAATCCAATTACTCGTAATAATTTCGGAAACATGTGTGGACAAACATACCTCAAAAATGTGTATATTGATTTACATTTATATTCACTGGGCATGTCTCAGGGTGTCTCGCTGAGACTAGGTATACTGCTGGCATTAAAATCAGTGTTGCCGTTTTAGCGCATTTCGCGCTAGATAGCGCAATTCTAGACTCTTCAGCGCTTTTTTCTCAATACAATGCGCTAAAAAATATTTTTCGGAATCTAGAAGAAAATTGTAAAAATTATTGACGATCGTAAATTTAAGCCAATAAGTTATTTGCCAGAGCCGTAAAACGTTAGGAAAATAACGAGCTGGGAATTCCCCAAAGGATTTAGTATTCCCCGACCACAAAGTTATTGATGCGTTTAATATTTTGTCTCTTTTTTACATTAAAGTGTTATGTTATGACTGTCTCTGATTTTACTAACAGAGTTCAATTATAATGATACGTCATCAGTTGAAAGTTCTTAAGAAAAATTGCCACACTTTTATGTTGCCTGAACACGGTTTGAAGAAAATGACTAAAACTGTAAAAAAAGAAACGGCATCTGGTGAAGGCACACCAACCGCACCCGAACGTAATGATGACCAGAAAGATATTCAGTTATTAAATTTAGTTGATTTTGATAAATGTAATAAGTGTTAAATAAATTCACATAAAAACACATCTTCTCTTATTGCCATTAAAAATTCACAGCTAAAATTTAGCGCAATTTTGAAATGAGTTTGGTGTAATTTTTTGCTTTCTCAAACGGCAACACTGCTTAAAACTTATGTTGGTAATACTTGCTGATGCTTGGGGAATCCCCGATTCGAGTTTGTATATATGAAAAACTCCACTATTGTATTACGCAAGAACTCACCAAGCAATTAGCAGTTTATTGTTGTAAGAATTGGTTGTTTGTTGCAAGTGAGGATATATTTAATTAGTTAATTGTGAAAACAGGTTGACAATGTCTACTCGGTAAGAATTTTATTCTAATATTTAAAATAATTTATGCTATTACAATTATTTTAATTTTTAATCTACCCATAAAATTAATCATTTATATCGTCGGTAGGTATCGGCAGTAAAGTTTGAAACCACAAGTTACGAAATTATTATTTAAAATAATGATTCTCATCGCGCATTTCAAAATCAATTCACTATTTTGACATTCGTAACCACCAAAACTATTTCGGTACCTATGTTCATCGTTCTTTCAAAACTTACAAAATTTGACACTTGAATTGAACTTTGAACAATCGGTGGACTTTCGTTATAAGCATTTTTACGGTCGCTTTTTTGCCATTTGTTAGCAATTAAGTAGATTTTTCAGTAAATAAAAACTATAGTATTATTACAAACTTTTGTGGTTTTGTTCTAGAAAGTATCAGAGTGGAAGCGAAAAACGAAAGCGAAAGAAGGAGTCTGAAGAACAAAATAAAAAGTTACCTAAAATAAGTCCGTACTTTAATAATCAAGATAGTATACAAGAAGAATCGAATGGACAGCGCGACGGAAAGGCAGAAAATTATGACATAAGTTGCAATATCGCAGGGCCCGATAACAGTGAATATTTAAATTCAGAGCAACCACAACCAGGTACGAGCAAATCTCTTAATGAATCATGTTTGGATATAGAAAAATTAAAATCTTTACCGCATGTTACTGATAAAGGTGACTTTAAAGAACTCAATGATCAAGTAAAACGGTTTGTGATCGAAAACGGACACTGTAAACCAAAAGGTCCCTTTTTAAGGGATGGTAACAATAGATCTTTCTTAGATAAATATTATTACACTGTTTCTAAATCTGGCGTAAAGTTAGAACGTACATGGCTGTCCTATTCTCTATTGCTTCAAAAAGCATATTGTGAACCATGTTGGTTATTCGCAAATAGGGCATCTAAAAATATACAAAATATTTGGATGGGAGGCTATGATGATTGGAAACATACTATTGTGGAAGCCATAGAAAGACATCGAAAGAATATTTGCATTCATGTTTTGTACATCGACAGTGGCAGTTACATGGAACACTAGATGAAGAGCAAGAGTCCATTATCAAGAGAGAAAAATTTTTTTGGCGCCAGGTACTCACTAGACTCCTTGATGTTACTCTGACACTTTCAACCTGTAATTTAGCTTTTCGTGGCCATAAAGAAACGGTATATGGCAGCGATTCTGGTCCAAAAGGAAATTTTTTGAGTATTGTTGAGTTATTAGCCAAATACGATCCTATTTTACAAGAGTTGCTAAGCAAACCTAAGGGCCAGATTAAATACTTAAGTCCAAAAATACAAAATGAGCTCATTGCTGTTCTGGTTCAAAAAGTGGAAAATGCTCTGGTAAATGAAATAGTCACCGCACCGTTTTATTCCATTTTGTTTGATACTACTCAATATATTTCCAAAACAGATCAATTGTGTGAACTTTACCGTTACTGTGTAATCGATGAAAATAGAACTCCAAAGGCGCTCGTAATTAAAGAGTCATTTTTAGGATTTCATGAGGTTAAGGATCAAACTGCCTTAGCAATGTCCAAGCAGATAATAAAATCCGTACATGACAAAAGTATTTCTCTGAATAAGTGCCGTGGACAAGGGTACGATGGAGCTAATACCATGAAAGGTACTTATGGCGGAGTTCAAAAACTCTTAAGAGATATAGAGCTAAATGCAGGGTTTGTCCATTGTGCTGCTCATATTTTAAACTTGGTAGTAAATGGTGCAGTAAAAAAGGTCATAGAAATACAAACATTATTCGAAACTGTGCAACAAATTTATAATTTTTTTGGCCATAGTATTAGACGATGGAATATATTATCTAGTTTTATATCTGACAACAAAAAAGGAGAAACCGTTGTATCATCAAATTCAGTAACATTAAAAACAATTAATCCAACTAAATGGGGAGGACGCTTTGATGCCCTGTTTGCTTTAAAGGTTCGATTTGTTGATGTTCAAAAAGCGCTAACAAAAACCATTTTATCAAACTCCAAATCAGATGAGAGAAATTAAGCTATCTTGCTAAAGAAGAAGGTAGAGAACTACAATTTTATTTTGTTGCTGGTTTTCCATTGCAAAGTCTTCCAAACCATAAACGCGGCTTCTAAAGCACTTCAATCTAAAGCCATCGATCTTTCAAATGCTTCAAAGCGTTTGCAAGTCTGTCCAGAAGAACTTGAAAAGTATCGACATGAATTTGAAGATTTAAAAACGGAAGCAAATAGTATTGCAGTTAAATGGTCTATAAACCCTGAAATTCATAAAACTCGTCAGAGAAAAGTGAAACGTCATTTTAATGAAATTTGTGAGGATGAACGTCTCCAAGATCCTGATAGCTTGTTTAAAGTGAACGTATTCTATCTTGTATTAGACATCATCATTAATCAACTTAGATCGCGTTTCCTTGGAATGAATGAAATTGTTTCCAATTTTAGTGTCTTGCAGCCTGCCACTTTGCAAAACTTGAATGATACTGATTTATTGGAAAAGGCTTTAGCATTTGTCCAATTATATAAAAAAGATATATCTATGTTGTTTTCCAAAGAAATTCTCAGTTTTCGATCCTCTTTTAAACACGAAATAGAAAGGTCATCTTCTATAAGAGAACTTGCTGACTTATTAATAATAAAGAATCATTTTATATATTCAAGCTTTTCTGAAGTGTGCACTGCATTTCTGTTATTTCTCACCATTCCTGTAACTACGGCTAGTGCCGAGCGATCATTTTCAATACTGAAATTGATAAAAACTTATTTAAGAAATTCTATGGGACAAGAAAGGTTAAGCAATTTGGCTATTCTATCCATCGAAAATTCCATGGCCCGAAATTTGAACTTTGATGATGTCATTAACACTTTTGCTGAACAGAAAGTCCGAAGAAAGGAATTTTAATAATTAAAATTGTGTACTGTAAAATAAAATTGTGATTTCAGTTCAATATGTACTTTTAATTAGGTACCTTTAATTAAAAGTGAATAATTAGAAAATCAATAAATTGTAATTATAAAGTTTGTATGTACCTACTTCACGTAGTGATTTATTAGTTAACTCTTACAAATAAAAGTGTACAAATAAATATTATAAAATAAAAAATACTATTGTTGTTGGTTCAGCTTCTTTATATATTGGGGAAGTGGGAGGGCAGGGGGCCCATTCGATGAATTTGCCACGGGCCCCGAACGGTATAGTTACGCCACTGGTGGAAGGATAATTTTGTTACGAGCTACTAATTAATTGTGGACTATATTGTGCTTTCCAAGCTCCATTTTTTCTCTCAATGGCCAGGTTTTTCTCACCCAATGCTCTTGTTTAGCTCTACTGTCCCAAAGACATATAAAACAGGGAAACTTGGTATAACCACTTTGTTGACCGAGAAGAATGTTGACCATTTTTAAATCGACACAAATTTGCCACTCATGGTCATTGTATTTTATTTTGTTCAAGACTAGCGAAATGTTACAATATTCCTCATTTAACTTTGTACTGTGGGCAATAGGTACCCCAGCGTGTTTATTTCCATTATTTAATAGAATACATTTAAGGCTACGTTTTGAGCTGTCAAAGAATAAACGCCAGTCGTTTGGTTCGTATCGCTTCAAGCCCATTTTTATCAACAAGTTTTTGATGTCTGAACAAAAGGTAATGCCGTTTTCTTCGCCGTAATTCTGCATCTCTTTCAAGGATATGCAGGGGTCTCTTGTCTGCTAAGCGAAATCTAATTAGCTAATTATCGCCTCTAAATTGAGGACTGCGCCGTGATTTTTGCCACTTTTTCACAAATTCGCAAATATACATACATATATACATAAGCTTAGTTAGAATTAGTATTACTTCTAACAGTTTGAAAACAATTTCAGCCTACACTCATTAAAAATTTGATCGTTACAGTTTAAACATGTATATACATATATATATGTATATTTACTTGTTTTCTTACTCTTATTTGGTTCTGCTGTTTGGTACTGCTGCTGCAGTTGCTTTTGTTGCCGCTATTGATGATATTGTTGTTTTATAATTGTTTCTCCTACTGTTGTTACCTCCGTTGATGATGTTAATTGTTGCTTTAGATGTATTTGATGTTGAGTGGTCTTCCTCCAAAATTCCTTAATTTTCATGCTGTTCTCTGCTCGGGCGCCAATTAATAAAAAAAACCCAATGTTATCCGCTTGAATGCCAAAATCGTTCTACCCTTTATTCATAATCTTCAATATAACATGACTTAACTTCTAAGCTTAAAGCTAGCGTCTCTTGTTACAGCTATATGAAGCGTTTTTTATTTATGCTTGTGCACTAAATGCTGTCAGCAGTTTTGATGAGAATGTTTATACAATAATTCTTAACCTTAACTTGCTGTCAGCAGTTTTGGTGAGAGTGTTTATACAATGATTCTTAACTCATCGTCAGCAACTAAGTTCGAAGGGTACAGCAAGGATTACAGGTTTCTTTTAATTATTAAATGACCTTTTTATTAAATTCACATTATCTAAAAGATTATAAATACTTATACCTTGTATTGTTTTGTATGATTGTAAAAAAAGTAATCAAAATGGAGGCTCAAACTACATTGAACATGTCGATGACAATGTTAAAAGAAGCAGGGCTACCGAAAAATGGACGCAAGAAGGAGTTACGAGACAGATTTCTGACATACTACGGTCTTCTTAACGATGACAGCGAGAAAGTCGAATCAGTTGAGCCGCTTTCTGAAAGTGTGTTGGGTAAAGGTTCGGTGCCACCCACAGTTTCCGTACAGACGGGCAGGAAGTAAAGCAATGGACAGAATCGTTTGAAGAAAATGCACATATAGTGGGCTGGTCGGAAATTCATAAATTTATTTATGCAAAACAGCTTCTCAGAGGAGCACCTAAGGCATTTATTCGAAGCCAAACCGATATTCGCGATTGGACATCTTTAAAACACGCTTTAATTGATGAATTCGAAATATCATTTTCATCAGCTGAGGCACATAGACTTTTAAGGAATCGTCAAAATAGACAAAACGAAATATTTATTAAATTTATATGCCTTAATGGAAATAGGGAAGCAAGTAAAACTGGAGGAAGGTAGCGTAATATAATATTTCATACTAGGGATTCCCGATTCAAAATTGAACAAAACGGTTTTGTACCAAGCAAGGAGTATAAGGGAATTAAAAGAGCAAATAAAAATTTATGATAAACTTAAATAAAAAGCAAAGGTCGAAGTTGCAAATGGAGTCAATGTCAGGGAAGATAGGAAGGAAAATATCCAACGTTCAATTGTAAACCGCGCATGTTTCAAATGTGGCAAAACTTCGCGTATATCAAAGAATTGCACAAACCAACAAATTAGATGTTACAAGTGCAACAAAGTCGGCCATAAACGCAACAAATGTCCGATGGTTCAAACGAAAAGTGAAAGAGATAATTTGAATACAATTGCTCAAGTACTGTTCAACCCTTCAGAGGCAGACTTCGGACTAAAGTTTAAAATGGTAAAGGTACGGAACGTATTTTTTCCTTCGCTGGTAGATACGGGCAGTATATTGTGTTTGATCAGGGTAGATACAGTCGAAAAACTTAATCTTAAAGTAAAACCAAACAAATATAAACGAGTGCTGGGCGGAATCGATAATTCAGAAGTAGACACGTTGGGAAGCTTCGAAACTAGAGCTAAAGTATATGATATTGAGATAAATATCATATTTCATATTGTCAACAATAGGGATCTTCCATATCCGGCATTAATGGGACAATCAATGTTAGGTCAAGTCGATTTAATAGTTAGCGAGGAGAGCGATAGGTTTCTCAGGAAGGCTAAACCAGATACTTGTCAGGTGAACAACAAAGAGTATAATGACAAAATTGCAGAAGAAGTAGAAATAGCAGCTTTTAGTATGATTTGTATAGATGAACAGGAGCCGGAGCCAACGTATGTTTTGTCACATCTCTGTAAGGGGAAAATGTTAGAAGTGGAAAAGCTGATTGTTCAATATGAGCTTTTTCCCGGTGGAAATGAAAAAAATTAAAGGACGATGTACCGGTGCATCAGCCACCTAGGCGTGTATCATTTCAAGATCAAATAATCGTAGATGGTCAAGTAAAGCAATGGCTAGATGAAGATATTATTACTCCAAGTGTATCCGATTACGCGTCGCCAATTGTAATTTTGTCTAAAAAAATAAATCAAAGCGGTTATGTTGCAATTATTGCGAAATAAATGAGAAAATTTTGCGCGATAATTTTGAAATGACTTTCTTTGACGAGGTAGTTGAAAAGCTCCAGGGATATAAAGTTTTTACCACAATAAATTTGGCTAACGGATTTTTGCAAGTTCCAGAAAATATACATCTCTTGTGACGACGAAAGGTCCATTTGAATTTAAATTTGTGCCGTTTGGTATCTCAAATTCACTAGCAGTATTCTGGCCATTCGATGTTTAAAGACTTAAAAGATGAGGGAAGTGTAGTCACTTATATGGATGATTTAATTTCTTCTATAGACAAGGAGGAGGGGTTAATGAAACTAAAGAAAGTTCTTACAGTAGCATCAGATGCTGGACTACAAATTAAGTGGAACAAGTGTAATTTTTTGAAGCGTAAAGTAAATCTTTTGGTGTATAAGCTTAGTATCCAGCTCTCAAGAAATGTAAAAACTTCATATAAAAAACGCTTAAGAAACGGTCGAGAAACTTTCCTGTGATAAATTTACTTGTGCTAGTATGCAGCTCTAAAGAAATTTAGTACTAATTTTTAATACTTTTTTCAATAAAATGCGAATATGGCAAACCTGGTTTTGCCAAGAAACATCAAATCAACAATTGTTCCCTGAAGGAAAATCAAAGTAATCGTTAAATTAATCTCAAAACAGTTAAAACCACTATTATGAAGAATAGTTACTTTTGAAATGTTGTATAAAACCTACCAATCATCAACAACATTCCTTCAATCGCAATGAAAATATTCATGTTATTACACAAATACATATGTACACACATATTACACAAAAAGTTTATTTTCTTTATTTATTCTCTCTTGCTCTTCTAATGTAAATCATTCACAATGCGTAACCTGCTGTCAAAATTACTTGAAGAAATAATGTATTTTTTTCTTGAGATATTACTTGAGAGCTGGATACTTCTTCTTCCTCGTAATTGGCGTAGACACCGCTTACGCGATTATAGCCGAGTTAACAACAGCGCGCCAGTCGTTTCTTCTTTTCGCTACTTGGCGCCAATTGGATATTCCAAGCGAAGTCAGGTCCTTCTCCACTTGATCCTTCCAATAGAGTGGAGGTCTTCCTCTTCCTCTGCTTCCCCCGGCGGGTACTGCGTCGAATACTTTCAGAGCTGGAGTGTTTTCATCCATCTGGACAACATGACCTAGCCAGCGTAGCCGCTGTCTTTTAATTCGCTGAACTATGTCAATGTCGGCGTATATCTCGTACAGCCCATCATTCCATCGAATGCGATATTCGCCGTGGCCAATGCGCAAAGGACCATAATTCTTTCGCAGAATTTTTCTCTCGAAAACTCGTAACGTCGACTCATCGGTTGTTGTCATCGTCCAAGCCTCTGCACCATATAGCAGGACGAGAATTATGGGCGACTTATAGAGTTTAGCTTTTGTTCGTCGAGAGGACTTTACTTTTCAATTGCCTACTCAGTTCGAAGTAGCACCTGTTGGCAAGAGTTATTCTGCGTTGGATTTCTAGGCCGACATTGTTGGTGGTGTTAATGCTGGTTCCTAAATAGACGAAATTATCTACAACTTCAAAGTTGTGGCTGTCAACTGTTTGTTTGATGACAGGAGATATTTCGTTTTGCCCTCGTTTAATGCCAGACCCATTTTCTGTGCTTCCTTGTCCAGCCTGGAGAAATCAGCACTAACGGCGCGGGTGTTGTGGCCGATGATATCAATATCTGATGGAGCTTTTGGTGTTACTCAACGTCAGTTTACACAGCCGTATTAGTTTTGCGGGGATATCAAATGCAGACATCGCGGCATAAAGGCAGCTCCTTTTCGTGCTGTCGAAAGCAGCTTTGAAATCGACGAAGAGGTGGTGTGTGTCGATTCTTCTTTCACGGGTCTTTTTCAAGATTTGGCGCATGGTGAATATCTGGTCGGTTGTTGATTTTCTAGGTCTGAAGCCACACTGATACGGTCCAATCCGTTTGTTGACCGTGGGCTTTAATCTTTCACAAAATACGCTCTATAGAACCTTATATGCGATGTTGAGGGGGCTAATCCCACGGTAGTTGGCGCAGATTGTGGGGTCGCCTTTTTTATGAATTGAGTAAAGCACACTTAAATTCCAATCGTTGGGCATGCTTTCGTCCGACCATATTTTACAAAGAAGCTGATGCATGCTCCTTATCAGTTCTTCGCCGCCGTGTTTGAATAGCTTGGCCGGCAATCCGTCGGCCCCTGCCGCTTTGTTGTTCTTCAAGCGGGCAATTGCTATTCGAACTTCTTCATGGTCAGGCAATGGAACGTCTGCTCCATCGTCATCGATTGGGGAATCGGATTCTCCTTCTCCTGGTGTTGTGCGTTCAATGCCATTCAGCAGGCTGGAGAAGTGTTCCCTTCATAATTTAAGTATGCTCTGGGCATCGGTCACTAGATCACCTTTGGGGGTTCTACAAGAGTATGCTCCGGTCTTGAAACCTTCTGTAAGCCGCCGCATTTTTTCATAGAATTTTCGAGCATTACCCCTGTCGGCCAGCTTATCAAGCTCTTCATACTCACGCATTTCGGCCTCTTTTTTTTCTGTCTGTTGTGATTGCAGCTTCTCAACGTCGAACCTTCCTTGTGTTTGTTGGCGTGCGTTTTTGCTGCACAGAGGCGGGTGCGAATCTTGGCTGCAACAAGATAGTGGTCCGAGTCGATGTTAGGACCTCGGAACGCACGCACATCTAAAACACTGGAGACGTGTCTTCCGTCTATCACAACATGGTCGATCTGGTTGGTAGTTTTTCGATCCGGAGACAGCCAGGTAGCTTGATGAATCTTCTTATGCTGGAATCTAGTACTACAGATAACCATATTTCGGGACCCGGCGAAGTCAATCAGCCTCAACCCATTTGGGGAAGTTTCGTCGTGGAGGCTGAATTTACCGACCGTAGTACCAAAGATACCTTCTTTGCCCACCCTGGCGTTAAAGTCGCCAAACACGATTTTGACATCGTGGCGGGGGCAGCTCTCATAAGTGCACTCAAGCGCTCATAGAAGGCATCTTTGGTCACATCGTCCTTCTCTTCCGTCGGGGCGTGGGCGCAAATCAGCGATATGTTGAAGAACCTCGCTTTGATGCGGATTGTGGCTAGAAGTGCACTCACCGGAGTGAATGATAGTACTCGGCGACGGTCTCTCTCCCACCACGAATTCAACACCAAACTTGCGCTCCTTTATATGGCCACTGTAGTAAATGTCACAAGGATCTACTCGTTTCTGTCTGTGTCCCGTCCATCGCATTTCTTGGACGGCGGTGATGTCAGCCTTTATTTTCGCGAGGACATCAACCAGCTAGGCAGCGGCACTTTCCCAATTAAGGGTCCTGACATTCCAGGTGCATGCCCTCAAATCGTAGTCCTTATTTCGTTTGCCATGGTCGTCATCAAAAGGGAGGTCTCTCATCCGAGGCTGTCGTTTAGTTTTCATTGGTATTGTTTTTTACGTGGCGGGTCCCAAGCCCAGCGCACAACCCTATGTAGGGGATGTTTCGCCTTCTCACATTAGCTCGCCTTCAAACGGATGTTCTTAGGCTACCCAGAGGATACTTGGTGAAAGACCGGAAGTTGTGAGCTACTTGAGGCATGTGTAAAAGAATCGTTTCTGGCCACTCCCAAGTGAATGGCGATCAGAGAACTTTCCTCACTTGCGTGACCTTCTACACATGACTCCATCCTCCAATCATAATATTCAGTTTTGGAATTATATAATCTAAATGCAATAACGGAAGTTCATTCAGACGCATCAACGCATGGGTATGGAGCGGTAATGTTGCAAAGAGAGGATGAAACATATGATCCAGTGCAAATCATGAGCCAGAAAACAAGTTCAGCGGAAGAAAACTATCATTTTTATGAACTGGAAGTGCTCGCCATCGTCAAAGCATTAAAGAAATGGAGAGTGTATTTATTAGGTCTGGAATTCACAATTGTAACGGATTGCAACGCATTTAATATGCCATTAAGGAAGAAAGATGTTCCGCCGTAGCTAGATAGGCAATGTTTTTACAAGAATTTAATTATTCTATAGAACATAGGTCAGAATCTAAAATGAAGCATGTCGATGCTTTAAGTAGATTAGCGTGTATGTTAGTAGACAATTCGTTACAGCACAGATTTAAAGAGGCACAAAAAAAGGACGAATGGGCGCGAGCAATTCGCAAAATACTGGAAAAAGATTTTTACGAAGACATTTTTATCTCTCATGGTATATTGTGCAAAGATCCGACAAAGGAACCAATTGTGGTACCAAAACAAATGGATAATGAGATCATTTTGATAGCACGTAATCAAGGACATTTTTCAATTAAAAAAACCTTTTGATTGAGTAGGAAATTACTACTACATTCCACCGGAACACATTACAAATATATCCGAGTTGTGATCGACGCTTTTGTGTGGCTCTTCCCAACAAAAGATACAAGCGCGAAGGTGGTTTTAGATAGGCTTTCGAAGCAAGCTGACATTTCGGCAACTCGCGTAGAATTATATCTGATAGGGGATCTGCTTTCGCTTCACAAGCCTTTGAAAGTTATTGCTATAATAATAGTATTCGACATCTACTTATTACGACGGGGGTGTCAAGAGAGAACGGACAAGTGGAACGAATACATAGGGTAGTAATCCCAATGCTAGCTATGTTATCTCATCCGAATACCTCACAGTGGTACAAGTATGTCGGGAAGGTTCAGCAATTGATAAATAGTTCCCCAAATCGAAGTACAAAACAGGCCCCATTTAAGATTTTAACAGGTTGCGACATGCGGGTAAAAGCGGACCTTCCCTTAAGGGGTCAGTAGGGTAACCCACTTTACGATTGGAAGGTTTCGAAAAAGGCCCAAAAATAATAATACCGCTTGACGTTCGGAGCGCTCGGAGTGCACACCGCGCTCTTTAAACGCGCTTTTCTGAAACACACTTCTTCAAACTGGCGGACATGATTCCGGTCGAACTACTCAACCAAGTTTGTTAATTTTTTTACGTTCACAAACGCCTGGCTATCGTCCCTACTAGATTCATAATTTTTTATAATTTATTGACAATGTTCTGACAAAATTTATGTAAAAGAACATGGGGAAAAATTAAAAAAAAACAAACGTAATTACTTTTTTATTTATCAATATTTTTTCATGGTACTAGTAGGGACGATAACCATTCGCGTACTTTTTAAGAATAAATTGGGTTTTTGTGTTTCTGATGATCCAAACATGAGGAATCTCATTCACCCGGTCATTTCTCCGACAGATGTCATCTAAAAATTCCGAAAAAATTTGTTTATAGACTCCACAATATACCTCATGATATCTGAAAAAGGTTCTATTGTAAAGTGAAGAAGTTAGGGAGTTAAACGATGGGCGTGATAAGTTATGTGAAATAGCTAAAGAAAACATACAGAAAATTCAAGAAGAAAATAGGAAGTCATTTAATAGGCAACGTAAAAGCGCAACCGAATATAACATAAATGATGGTTGCAATCAAACGGACACAATTTGGAAACGGAATGAAGTTACGACCTAAATTCTTAGGACCATAAAAAGTAACTAAACAACTGAAACCCGGTCGATATGAAGTAAAAAGGGTGGAAAATAATATAAGACATTCTTTACATAGAAAAATACCTTTTTATTATATAGTTATCTGTTTCATTTTAAATGTTGTCTGTATACTTACTAAATAATAATTAATTAGTTATTATATTATGACTGCGAATTCTACAAATTCGGTAGGTATATCCGGCAAGTGACGGCTACCGAAACTACTGAAAAAACAAGTAAGGAAGGACTAAGATCAGGTGCAACCGAACTTTTCATACTCTCGAAACTTACAAGAATGAAAGCCAGGGAAAAACTTTCTGGTGTATTAGTTAAGGAGATTTTGAATTTGTGAAGCAGCTTGTGTTAGTTTACAAAAAAATGGATCATAAAACATTTCGTGTGTCAATGAAGCATTGCCTTTTTTGTGAAAATACTGTTGTATTTTGGCTCATGGAAATCCACCGATGAAAAGATATTTGCTAAGCTTAAAGAGGCGAAAGCTCGGGGCAAAGTGTGTGCCTCGCAAATTCATAATCCAACAAACACAATGAATAACTGATTCTGAGAAGTGTTTGAGTGCTCTTTAATCGTAATAAAACCGAATTTTTGCGTCGGTGTTTGACAATAGAAACATAGCTCCATCATTTCCCACTGAAGTCTAATCGACAGTTATTCTAGTGGACTGCAAATGATGAACCGGTTCTCAGGCGTGGAAAGACGAAAAAGTCCGCTGGAAAGGTTATGACATCAGTTTTACTGAGCCAGTTATAATCTATTTCACTGCGTATTTGGTTGCAGTTCTTTTCTACTATTCCAAATTCTTAGCAATTGTATTATTTTTGAGGAAGAATCTGTTTAAAATTGTACGCATATATTCAAATGATTCCTACAAACATGAATTTTGAACAAATGCTTATGATTTGAAATATAAATTTTGTATTTATGAGTTTTATTAAATTTTGGTATAAAGAGGTAAAAGGTATCCTATGTCCTTACGCCGGTTCTAGACTACCTCTCCATCAATTTTCAACCTAATCGGTTCAGCTGTTCTTGTATAGACATATATTATATATAACTCCTATACTAACAGACACATAAGGTTTGTTAGAAAAACGGAAACCATTATATGTACTAGTATATGGAAGTTGGGGTAGTATCGACCAGATTTTATCTATTTTTCCCACATACTATTATGTGTATACATAAGTCAAGTTTTCGCACAAATATATCTATTTTAGACATAAAGATACACTGTTATGAATAAAACACGCTAGCTCGCTATAGTTAGCGCATTTGAAGTTTTACACGTACATCCCATAGCGTTCGAGAACCCTTTGCTAACTATCGACTAACACGAGAAGTATATGTCGGATTTACTTCAATTTTTAAGAAGTCTAAAACATTATAATTTAATAAAATACAAAACAAAATAGATTTTTTGTTATTTTACCTAACCCTAACCCCCAAATGCAGCATACTCAACTTATTTGATACATTATAATATGTTCAACGACTTATGGCAAGTTCACATAGAACTTTTGCTTCGCTTTGGGTCAGACATACATATGTTTTGACAAAACAGTTCGATGTACGCTTTTGTATGTTTATATAAAAAGTTTTCGATGCGGAGCCAACCACTGAAGGCAAAGCGGCATACCGTTTGTTTTCTGCATGATCTAAAAATTCATGTGTTCTTGGCGTTATAGGAATGCAGTAATCCTAAATAAATATTAACACAAAATACTTAAACAGTTTTAATTAAGTGTTTATTTATTTAGTTATTTTTTGATATTATTTTTCTTCTTCCACTTCCAACATTTGCTGTTTTAATTGAATTCATAGCAGCAATCACATTCTCCAAACTTGCGCTCCTTTATATGGCCACTGTAGTAAATATAACAAGGACCTACTCGTCTCTGTCCTTGTCTCGTCCATCGCATTTCTTGGACGGCGGTGATGTCAGCCTTTATTTTTGTGAGGACATCAACCAGCTTGGCAGCGGCACCTTCCCAATTAAGGGTCCGGACATTCCAGGTGCATGCCCTCAAATCGTAGTCCTTATTCCGTTTGCCATGGTCGTCATCAAAAGGGGGGTCTCTCATCCGAGGCTGTCGTTTAGTTTTCATTGGTATTGCTTTTTACGTGGCGGGTCCCAAGCCCAGCGCACAACCCTATGTAGGGAATGTTTCGCCTTCTCACATTAGCTCGCCTTCGAACGGATGTTCTTAGGCTACCCAGAGGATACTTGGTCAAAGACCGGAAGTAGTGAGCTGCTTGAGCCATGTGTAAAAGAATCGTTTCTGGACACTCCCAAGTGAATGGCGATCAGAGAACTTTCCTCACTTGCGTGAACTTCTACACATGACTCCATCCTCCATTCGGCTATAATCGCGTAAGCGGTGTCTACGCCAATTAAGAAGATGAAGAATCACATTCTCCTTAGCTATATTGTGCCTTCCAATAGCTTTTACTTCTGTTTTCTTCAAGTCGTTTTTATTTTTAAATGCTCTGCGTCGCATAGCCGAGGAAAGATCGTCCAACTTATCCATTTTCCAAAAAGTTGCTTCTTCTTTAGGAGACCTAGCAAAACCCTACGCTATTTCGGGCTGTAACAGTTCAATTATTAGTGCATATTGCTGCTTGGTGGTAATTACTTTAGATCCTGCATAAATCACATTAAAGATTATTTTACTCGTAACAAATAAGTTTTAGTTTGAATTTAATAAAAACTTATTTGTTTTTTCAAATTTATTTCTCCTCTAGCAAAGACTTGTTGTACAAAAAATCCGAAAAAACTCAAAATTTCACGTTTCGAGTGTATTCAGAGAATGTCACTCTACGCATTTCGAACTTACGGTCGACATACGAAAGCATGATAGGGCTGAGTAGGAACTGTTTCGCAAAGCGAGGAAATTTGTATGTGAAACGGCCTTTATTACTTCAGCAAGTAACAGAAACATATAAAGCTTATACAATTTTGCTCACATAACATGTTCCAACCAAAAATTTTAAGTGATTCGATTAGATTCATTCTATTCGCTAATCTACTAGATAATATGTGTTAAAAGAACATTACAATGGTATGGTTTATTTTGTTTTACAAGTCGTCTTTTTATACTCTTGCAATATGCCAGAATGCTACAGAGTATATATATTTTCATTCAAATACAACTAAGAGTGGCCATACACGGCATACATGTGTGTTCGATCAGTATGTGTTCAACTGCGATTTACTCGCACACCAATCCATGTTGGCGAAAATGTTTGTTTTTTTACGATCAGTGTGCACACATGTGTGTTTCTTCTAAGTAAACGCTTAGATAAAGACTTCATTTTCTAGTGGTACTACGATATTATATGTAAATTTTAACCGCCTGACAAATTTTTGGTCTTATGGAAAATGTACATATGTTAACAGGCTTACGCTTTTGTTCATTTGCATTTGTTGGTTTAATATTATATAAAAGGTCGTCGTGTGCCTGAGCTATTTAAAGGTTGGTACGCAGCTCTTAAGTAATTGCTCAAGGAAAAAAATACATTATTTCTCAAGTAATTTTGGCAGCTGGTTACACATTGTGAATGATCTACATTAGAAGAGCAAGAGAGAATAAACAAAGAAAACAAACTTTGTGCGCAATATGTATGTGTGTATGTATATGGTAACATAAATATTTTCATTGAGATTTAAGAAATGTTGTTGATGATTGGTAGGTTTTATACAACATTTCAAAATGGAATATACTTCATAATAATGATTTCAACTAATTTAGGATGAATTTGACGATTACTTCGAATTTCCTTCAAGAAACAATTGTTGATTTGATGTTTCTTCGCAAAACAAGGTTTGCCATATTCACATTTTACTGAAAAAAAGTATCAAAAATTTGTACTAGATTTCTTGAGAGCTGCGTACTAGCACAAGTAAGTTTGTCGCAGGAAAGTATCTTGACCGTTTCTTAAGCGTTTTTTTATATGAAGTTTTTACGTTTCTTGCGAGCTGCGTACTAAGCTTAAAGAAATATTTCTGACAGTACTCTCCAAGCTCGAATGATTTTTTGGTTTCATTTATATATTCTTGCGACCTGTTGCTACAGAGTATAATAGTTTTGTTCACCTAACGGTTGTGCGTACCACCTAAAACTAATCGAGATAGATACAGGATTATCTACATATAAATAATCAAAGGAGGAGTTGAAATCCGGCTGACTGTCTGTATGTCAGTCCGCCAGTGCAAGCTGTATCTTGAGTAAAAATTAAGATATCTTGATGAAACTTGCATGTTCCTTGCCATACCCACAAAACGCCATTAACCGAAAACGTATAAAGCGGCGTAAGTAAAGTCTAAAGCAAGATATACTCTAGAACTCTAATTTGGCACAGGGGATCACAGTAGCTAGAGACACTTGTACATATCTCCTAGACTACTACAATAGCCAAATTCACTCAGGATAAATCCCTAAAGCACCCCTACTGACACTATAAAAATGGTTGAAGATGACCACTCCCCATTAAACGATTCTGTTAAAAACTGCTACTTACATACAGCTGCAAACGAAACCATTGGTTTTCGGAAAATGCAATATGAAGAGTGTCACTGCGAAGAGAAAACAGACTGCCTATCTCGCAACGTTACATGTTGTGGTCGAGCGGGATGGGACGAAAAAAAGTGAGGCAAAACACGAGAAAGACCGCAATGCGTGAGTATGAAGAGTAATGCTCGAAAATTCCACGAAAAGATGCGGACGTTCCATTGCACGAACGTGAGGAAGTTCGAATAGCAACTATCCGTCTGAAAATCAACAAAGCGGCGGGAGACGCATGTATCAGCTTCTGTTTAGAATATGGCCGCACGGAGGCATGCCCGACGATTGAAATTTAACAGCCCTATTCTCATGACCTAAAAAACAAACACCACCCTCATCATTGTGAGGTTTTCGGTATGCTGAGGTGATTTGTGATTTGTGGTGTCTGAAAGCAGACCTCACAATGCAAAATCGGTTGCGTTCGTTTGTTAATTTCAATATTTTTTAAGAAATTTGCAATTTTATTGAAATATAATGGAGAAACTATTCCAAAGGCATTATCTTTTATAAATATAAGTATTTGTCTATTACAATAAATAAGTTAATAAAATACTTGTTATTTTCTTTATTTTAAAAAGGATTTTATTTTATAATATAATTTTTTCGTTTATTTATTATTATTCGTTGGGAAGACTATGTCTTCTTAGTTCAACCTCTTTTTCTTAACTATACTTATTGACTACCACTTAACTACTGACTGTGAAACTTATGTTAAAAATTAGTTATATTGGAATTAAAAGTGTGTGAGCAGCGATCATTACATGCAGTGCAACGTGATCGTGCATTCAATGCAGACGCTACGTCAGCATTTCGGGGTCGCGCGTGCAACGATCGGAAATGGGCTAAATAAAATTTGGGACGTAAACAGGAAATGATAGTCAGCGAAAGTATAGCAAAAATATGCTTATACGTTTCGTAATAATTATTAAGAAATGTAAATATGTTTGGTGAGAAACGTAAATATGTGTTAGCTAATATGTTACTTACGGTCTTGCATATTTTACTCTTTTTATGTACGAACAAAAAGACATATAAATAAATTTTAAATAATTCGGACATGATTTTATTTGTAAATAAGAGTTGTTCTTTGACATTTTGAAATCTTAAAAATAAACGAAACTATTATATGTATATGCAACAAATTTAATAGATATTTTGTTTTGTTTGTTTTTGTAAAACTGCTGTTTTTTTTTTTGTGAGGTTAGAGCAAAAATAACCTCACAAATATTTCCTCAAAAATCAGTTGAGAGGTTTTCTCAGAATAGGACTGTAAGTGTGTTCCGCCCAATCCACAAAAAATCCCTACAATCTGCGCCAACTACCACCAACTATCGTACATAAAGTTGTATAGAGCGAACTATGTGAAAGAATAAGGCCCACTGTCAACGAATTGATTAGACCTTATCAGTGTGACTTTAGACAATGAAAATCTACAACTGACCAGATACTCACCATGCGCCAATAGTTGGAAAAGGCCCGTGAAACAAGGATCGATGCACACCGGAATATTTCGAAACGCAAAACTGAATTGAGAAGGCAAAATCTTTTATAAGAAAATACAGCTGCTGGTGTACGCCGCTTTCTCCAAACTGGGTAAGGAAGCAAAGCAAATGGGTGTTATAGTGAGCGAGGGCAAGACGAAATATCTACTGTTATCAAACAAACAGTCGTCGGGCTCTCGACTTGGCTCCCACGTCACTGTGTGTTTAATGTGGGTACCTGCTGACGACAGCCTTACCCCACGGCGGTCAAAAGCACAGCGGATAAAATCAATGCGTTGATCAGCGCCCTGAGAATGCTAGGCCTTTTCTGTACCAAAGGTCCGGCACCCGGTTGCAATGCAACTCCACATTCAACTGACAAAGTCAGTTCTTCCCGCATTTGGGTTTAAACCACAACCACTACGATACTACCCGAAGGCCAGTCCGCATGAGCAGGTTGGAGTAAACTCCAAGGGCTCCTGCTCCCCGTGGTACCAGAATTAAGTCTCTGGTCAGACCTCGTAGCCGAAGCTACTACCAGTTGAGCTTCCCTACGGCTCTGGACTGGTGGCCAAGGGGTGGACCCCATACACACATCACATACACATACCACTCATACAAAATCTAACCATAGTTCCCAGCTAATCGCCTTAGCCACTTAAACAACTCACGCGTAAACATTCCCTAAATGTTCGATATTCCGACTAGTGGAGATCACACCTCTAATCGTCCAGATCCCTAATAACCGAGTAAATCGGACATTCTGCTATTAAATGATATCCTCGCTCTCCACTCTCCACTTCATCGTCGGAAGTCAAGTCATTCACAGCAATGACACACTCAAGCCCCTTCTTAACCTGAATGCAACAGCACGCTGTATGACAATCCGGTCAAGAGGGGGTGCACCTAACAAAACCTGCATAGCATCTGTTGAGACAGTGCAACATACAGGCAAACAAGCAAGCATCATACAGTGCTGAATTGAGAGGAGTTTTTGAGACCCTAAACAGTCGAGGCTGCTTCCCACCATACAGCGGCTCCATATGTGGCACAAGCCACGATATATGGTGTGGACAGCATGACGTTCAAGACCCCAATCACTCCTCAAAATGCGTCGTATTTTGAGTACGGTTGCCTGCTGTCGCTCCTTCACATTCGCCAAGTATGGAGTAAAACACATTCTTTCACTCATGGTAAACCCCAGATATTTGACTTGCGTCACATATCTCATGCTGACCCCATTCACACGAACAATCGGTGGACGAACCGAAGACAATCTGCCCTTAAGCAGAATTTCCACCGTTTTCTCCCTCTATATGTCAACTCCCACATCTACACCCCAAGAATTCACGATCTCTAAGAGATCTCCTCCCGCCGGCTCTAGCTCATACCACGAGCGACCTTCGACCATAAGAAGAAGGTCGTTCGCATAGGCACAACACTTACAAAGTGGCTCGAGCTGCCCAAGCAGAGTGTCCATCATAAGGCTCCAAATATATGGACCACAGGTGGAACCCTGCTGGCAGCCACGAACAACTCCAATCTCCACACTCCCATTCATGCCGACAAGAGAGGTCTTTATATCCGAAAAATAACTCCGTCAAAGATTAATTTCCGGACAGCCAAGCTCCTCCACCACTCGATCTCAGCTTAGGTAATCAAACACCCCCTTGAAGTCAAAAAATATGCAAAGGACATATTTGTTCACGTTCTCCCTAACGACATTCTGAACATAAAACCACGCATCCTCTATACTGCGTTCTTTCCTGAACCCATACTGCCTATCCGACCACATATCCCGCGTTAGCTCCTGAAGCCGTTCCACCATGACTCTTTCCAGCACTTTTCCAAGTACTGGAAGCAGACTGATGCCCCGATAACATCGAGGATCGCCCCTGATCTTATCCTTATCCTCCTACGACCCCGACAGATCCTATAGACCTGACCCTAGGGGTCGTTCCTATTTTCCCTAACAAAGCTCTTCCAGTCTTCCTCTTTAATCTTAACTATCATTTCTTTGTACTCCCTATCCGCACAACTAAATTCATACCTAAGCTGGGGCAGCCTATCACAATTGGACCGTCAGGTGCGTTGAAACTTTCGCCTCAAACGCCTGACAGTCCTCCTGTTCAAGGTTAACTCCCGCGTCTACCATTTAATCCTACTAGTCGCATAACTTTCACACCTTCTAAGTACCCTATCATTTAAACCTCAAACTACCCCATATAGACGAGCAATTTGCTCGTCCACCCCCATCGCCGTGGTCATTTGCGGTTTGGCCACGGCGACTATCGTATTCGATGGAACGATGGGCTGTACGAGTTATACAACGACATTGACATAGTTCAGCGAATTTAGAGACAGTGGCTTCGCTGCCTAGGTCATGTCTTCCGTATGGGTGAAAACACTCCAGTTCTAAAAGTATTCGACGCAGTAACCGCCGGGAAAAGGAGAGGAAAAGTATGTCCGTTGGAGAGATCAGGTGGAGAAGAACCCGACTGCACTTAGTATTTCGAATTGGTGCCAAATTGTGAAAAGAAGAAACTACTAGTGTTAACTCGGGTATAACTGAAACTATACGTGAAGACCAGAAAAAAACAATGGTTTTGTGTGGCTTGTGGGCCAGTAGAATCATCGGTCCATATTTCTTCAAAAATGATGCCGGTGAGAACGTTACCGTCAATGGCGACCGTTATCGAAAAATAATAACCGACTATTTGATACCTGAAATTGAAGCTCGTGATCTCGGCGACATTTGGTTTCAAAAAGACCCTTCCCACATCGCATCAATCAATGGATTTTTCAAAAGAACACTTCGATGAGCAGATAATTTCACGTTTTCGGCTGGTCAATTGGCCACCAAGATCGTGTGATATCACACCGTTAGACTTTTTCCTGTGGGGATATGTAAAGTCTAAAGTCTATGCGGGTAATTCTGCTGCGATTCAGGCTTTGTAGCAAAACATCACGCTTGTCAATCGCCAGTTACCAGTCGAAATGCTCGAGCGAGTCATCGAAAATTGGACTCGAATGGATCATCTAAAACGCAGCCGTGGGCTATTCAAAATGTAAGTGTTAGAGAATGTTCTTTCGAATGGTAATAAACATTCACCAGTAAATTTGAAGTTTCCATGTTTTTTCTTTGAAAAAGTAGTGGATCTAGAAACGGATCACCCTTTACAATTTAAACTCATAGAACTTCCGGTTGACTTTATACCGTATATATCGGTCAATATGTGAGTTATCTCAATGAAAATTATAGAGCGTGTTTTACTCATAACAGAGTATCTTTGTGCCTAAAATAGATAAAACTGGTCAAAAACTTGACCTAGACCCTTTATAACTAATATCAGAAATTTCCAACAACCGGCTGACTTTACTTCATATGATTAGTGACTGTATGTGAGGTACCTTAATGAAGCCCAAGAAACTTTTTTTGTATGTGGTATGTTGAAAGTATGTGTTACTGACTAAAATGGATAAAATCGAGTCAATACTACCCCCTACTCCCATATTTCCTCAAGGAAATTTGTACTTTGATTCTTGCAAGTTGCAAGAGAATAAAATATTCGGTTACACCCTTCATTATTCAGATGCATTGCTGTTCAAATATTTTTGAACATGCTTATTATTATCAATGAAACAAATTTATTAACAAATTACATAAATTTATATGCATTTACACTAGGATGTGTCATTCTGAGTCCACCTTTTTTTCAACTGAAAAACAGGCTAAAAACTTTCGAAAATGTAAAAAAGAAAGTCACTCAAAAGATGAGCTCTTAATATTAATATTAAGAGGTGCCTATTTCAAATTTTCTGTTTTCCATATAAATTACATGGAAAAAAAATCATTTTTTTGTGGTGGTTATTGTGCGGAGGTTAATATATGTGCACGCGATGGCTGCCAGTAGGGATGGTAAACTCGATTCCGATTCTACAGGAAAATCGAGTTTTCTCGTAATATAATCGATTTTTCGAATGTCAAGAATCGATTCTTAATCGACATCGACTACTGAAGATCGATTCCGAAAAATCGATTATTTTACGAGAAAACTCGATTTTCGAGTAGAATCGGAATCGAGTTTACCATCCCTACTGGCAGCCATCGCGTGCACATAGAATAACCTCCGCACAATAACCACCACAAAAAAAATGATTTTTTTTCCATGTAATTTATATGGAAAACAGAAAATTTGACATAGGCACCTTTTAAATATTAGTATTAAGAGCTCATCTTTTGAGTGACTTTCTTTTTCACATTTTCGAAAGTTTTTAGCCTTTCTTTCAGTTGAAAAAAGGTTGCCTCAGAATGACACACCCTAATTTACACGCATGCATAGATAAACAAATGTAAGTATTGATAAAATAGTGTTTCTAAAAAACCTTTGGGCATGGGCTTGAAAATAATTTATGTAACACAAATACATACAAATATACACACGCACATGCATTAGTTGTACAATTAAAAACAGCCCCATGTCGTGTTACACAATATTATATACAAACATAAACTTAGTCATTCACATTTAATTAGATAAGCTAGATTTAAAAATAAAAAAATTCTCACTCAATGAAATGTCTTTATTTTCCTCCACCAGCGGTAAGACTTTAAAGAATCTGTTTTGAGTTTTAACAATTGCTTTTAATTTGATTGTTTGTCTACATTTTTTTCTGTTTGTAGCGTCTAAATCAGCTGCGATAATGTGATAAACTTCCTTACTGACATATAGATAGAGCTTATTCAGAGCCGCACAAGGAGATTTCGTGTAGGTTAGCTTCAAATCTCCTCGATGAAGATATTAAATGCCATTTTTGTACACCGAAGAGGGATATGTGAGATAATCTACTCAAAGGAATAAATTCCGTGATTTAAAGTCGGTCGAAACATGGGTTCGGAAAAAAGTACTAAGTACTCAAAAGCAGTTTTAATTATACAGCTAATATAAAATTTTATTATTTTAATACGATTACTTTTATATATTTTGAAAGCGTGTAAAAAAAATAATAGTAAAACCACAACCTGGTGGAAACTGTCATTAACTTCTTTTCCGATATTTAACTCTTTTTAAGATAATATTTATTGTTATTTACCTTTTGACATTTTCTTTATTTTAATATACTTAACAATAGACATTTAAACTCCGAACATAACTTGGACGATCGGTCCACAGCACAAGCACGAGTTCAAATGCAAGTCGTATCACAGCTGGAAGTTCACTTGCAGAAGGAGCGCGATCGATTACAGGCTATGATGCATCATCTTTATTTAACAAAACAATTTTTAAATACTGAAAATATCGAGTCGAAGGTGAGTTGAAAGAAGGCTGCATCAAAAAATTTTAACGAAGAAGAAACTTATACCTTGAGATGACTACACAATACCATTTCTTATTAAGGAACCATTGGAATCACCTTACAGCAATATCTCAGCCAGCCTGAGCCCAACAACTATGGGGTCGGTAATGCCAATGGCGGTACCGCAAGTAACTAACTTACAAGGTGTAACTAATTTGAACATGTCGATGAATGTGAATAGCACTCGTAGCATACCGATTAGCTCACCTATTCTGACCACGGCTAACATATCTGCGATTAGAAAGCGAATCAACGATAAAACCCCCATTTCCCTAACGGGCGGTAAGTTTCCAAATTAACAACCATTTTTGATTGATGTTATCTACATAATAGATAGTTGAAAATGTGTGAACAACATTCTCCTATAAATATTAACCGACTTTTTTAATCAGTTATAAAACATATGAAAAACCATTATTTTCAATCGCCAGCATAAATTAAGTCGACTACCAAAACCTTATATACTTGTAAATGGAACAGAAACAAATAGTACCACTCCATCTCAGAAAATGATAACTTCGTCCTCACTTCAATCAGTCCATTAGTTGATCATGAATCCGTTTGTGATATGGATAACGATTTTAGTTTCTCAATTTTACAAAATTGTAAATAAAATTTTAACATTTTTTTATACGTAGTGAATGAGAAGTCTTACTTTTTTGAAATTTTTTTATCAAAATAACTCTTCGTCCTTACCTCATAAATTTTACACAAAAAAGTGTGTGTGTGTCTAAAACGATTGGTGCATTAGTTTTAAAGTTATGAAAAGTGCCGACTCTGTAAACGTGAATTTTGGGGAACATTATTGAACACTTTTGTAAAACAATCATAAAACAACATAATACAATACAAACAACATAACATAATTTTATAAAAGTGAAAACATAGAATCATTAAATGAGGTTTCGACTTGACAGAAATTCGAAGAAACAAAAATGAATTGAAAACGGATTGGCTGTTTGTGTTGATCCACCGAGTAGTTTCAAACTACTGTGGTTTGCAAAAAACATATTTTAAGTTTTCCGATTCACTTCGCCGGTCTCGAACGTACCAGAGCCCTTTGCTAATTAACGAATAGCTCGAACAGTATTTGTCGGGCTTACTTCAAATTTTCAAAGAAAATTACTTTCAATGAAAAAAACGTTTTTTTGAAAATTCTGATTACCCCTAAAACTTTAATTAAACATGTTCAAATACATTTTCTTAAAGATATTATAATTCTAATATAATGGGAATCAAATTCAAAGCTGAGTCAAATATCTCAAATAGCGTCTCAAGGTGCTTTAATTGAAAGTTGGGACTTCAAATATAACTTGCCCATTAAATAATTTCAACTCAAAGATTAAGTATATGCAAATCACTATTCTAACTTTCAAATTATTTTTACTATTATTTATTTTAAGCAAACATTTTTTTTTGTTGAGTGAACAAAAACAAAAATCAATAAAATTACAATGCCTTGCAGGTTTGCCTTATATGTTGGAAAGAGCCGGTTTGGATGTCCAACAAGGTAACAATACATTGTACATTCGAAAAGACCGGATTTTCTAGTTTATTCGTAATTAATTTTACACATTTTATACATTCTTTCAGAAATACACCGAAATCGAGAGTTTTATAAAAATGCTGATGTACGACCTCCTTTCACATATGCTTCACTTATACGGCAGGTAACTTATACAAGTATATACATAATTATGTAACTATAAATACCGACAAACACGAAAGAAATCAACAGAAATTGGAATCTGTTACTACCAACTATCGGTTAAATCGCCGATTAATTACAAAACAGCGCTACTATAGATTTTTGGTAAAGTGTCTATGAATTTATTAAGGCCTAATCCACAATTCTAACTAAAACTCTTGCTCCTTACGCAACTCCTTAAGATTGAAGAAATCCGGAATCAATTCTGTATTTATTTTATCTGAAAACGAATTGTGCTACTGAAACGTATCTGTCTGTAGTTGATTGTACAGTCACTTAGGAAGAAAAACACATTTAATAAATTTTTACTATGTACTACTACTTCTACATGTACGATGACCAACGTAAATCCCTATGTTTTTGTAATATGTAAAACTAGACATTGAATCAGCGTGACTATACTTCCTAATGCATATTACCCTTTATAACAAAGCTTGTGGAATTGATAATTATTTCCTTTTTTCTGGGTGTATTCACGCAATCAGTTTCGTCGTGCAATAAAAGCATATTAGTCGTTTCTTCTCTTCGCCCCTTTTGTAGTTAGCGTTATTTCCAGGTGGAGCCATGTACTTCCTTGCTAAACAGAGGAGGCCACACTCTACTAAATACACATACTTGTTGGTACTGCATTATCATGCCTTTGCAAACCAGGCGAATTTACTATAATTTATATTGGTCGCCGCCTTAATAAATTTCCGATAGGCTGAAAGCGCTTCGTCGACACATGAGAATCTTTTGATCCACACTTAGCAGGATCAGTGATCGCAACTGCACAACCTTTATCACTATGTTATTGTTTCAATTGAGCCCATTTTAAATATATAAATTATTTCTGCTTTTTTGCTATATTATTACACTGTTTCTTTAATATATTTCAAGTCTATTATAGAGTCACCTGACAAGCAGTTAACTTTAAACGAAATTTATAATTGGTTTCAAAACACATTCTGCTATTTTCGGCGCAATGCTGCAACTTGGAAAGTAAGTAAGAAAATGTTATCACTTATGCATATCATTTTTGAAACCATATTTTCGAGCCCTGATTCATGTCAAACACGCATATTAGGGCATACCATAAAACTCTATGTAACGAAATTCAACAGGCCAAGGACGTGATACTTTTTAAGTAATAAAACGTTTTCGTTATACAGAGGGAAGGCATATTACGACCAATATTTAAGAAAGAAGTACTTTACTTTAATTTATTTCAAAAACGTCATACATACGATTTTAAAAAGTCAAAATAAGTTATTTTTGCTTGACGTTTTTTAGTTTGCTAACAAACTTCCCGCCAGAGTCTCTGAAGAAGATTCACAGTGAGCTCAGTAGGCGTACTGCTACGCAGCCTCTTTTATGGAAGTGAGCATTCACTTCGACAGCAGTAGCGATAGCAGTTACCGGTAATACCAACGCTGAGTTCGCTAAGTGCACGGTCAAAGCTGGTCACGGAAAGTCTGTCCTGACTAGAAATAAATCAAGCTCATTTGAGTGCCTGGGGATATAGGAATCGCTGGTAACTGCATAGCGGATGAGCTAGCAAGGGGGATATTATATCGCTGCCTTGGATATTAATCTGCATCAAATTTCGTAAAGATACTTTGTCAAATTTTTCCAAGATCCTTGGACAATAATTCGTGATGACAATTTAGTGCAGATAATTTGTGAAATAAAAAAAGTTTTCCTTACAAAGACTTTATTTTGATCGATTAGTTTGTGTGGCAGCTGTAATGGTATAGAAAAGGACGTGTGAAAGTTTTCAGATCGATATCTCAAAAGCTGAGGGACTAGTTTGCGTTTAAACAAACAGATAGACAGACGCATAGAGCGAAATCAACCTTGGTCACCATCATGAGCTGAATGATGTGTTGTGTGAAAAGCAGAGACAGTCGCTTCGCAAAGCTTAAGCAAAGCAAATCATTTTCGGTATTGTTTACGTTATAACGAGTTTATCGTTAAATGGAGTTTCGTTATGTGGAGTTTTCGCTGTATGTACATATGTACATATGTATATGCGGTACATAAATCACTTATTTATAATGATTTATAAATATTAATTCGTTTAAATATCATGTTTATATACATACAAATCTGTATCATTATTCATTACAAGCATATGTTAATAGTTGGCACGATTAAATGACAAATATAACTATGTGTTTACATATATAGTATATGTGGTGCATAAATTAGTATAACTTTGTGCTTATTTTTATATTCTCGCAAAGTGTTTGTACAGGTATTAAAAGTTTTGTTCACATAACCTATTTCAGTTTTTTTTAACTCTAATGGAATTATGTAATGTGCATATCTCACAAATCGCTAGGGCTATTTCAACCAAACTTGCTAAGAAAAAGTATTTCTACTCACTTTGAGTATGGATGAAATCAGATGATTATCACGCCTACTCTCCATTTAAAGGTTGTGTTAAAAACTACTTTGAGCGATAACTGTCTGAATACTGTCTGTACACTAAGTTTCACAGCAGAGATAGTACGAAAGAGCGGAACCGGTATGAGAATTGGAGGCGAGGCATGGCACCGTAATATCCTATTTTTCAGGAACAACTTTACCAATTTCCACCATAACATTTTTTCGACATTGTAACATAAGGCATTCTGAAAATGCCCAAAACAACATCGTCTACTTCCCATATATTAAAATGTTACATTTAGTACAGACTGCCAATCAAACCTTAAGAAATGCCATTCCATGTGCAAAAATAGTCGAAATCGAACTAGAACTTTTCAAGTCCCCAGTTACGGAATAGTGGTACACAATTATTGATTTTTGCCGAACATATTGGTACAAATCCGAAAAATATTATTGAAATTAAGAAAGACTATTTTTTTTTATAAAATTGTGCCCTTGTGCCGAAAAAGGGGAAAAACAGATCAATGCTTCCTCTTGCCCCCATATACCTAACCAAAAAACTGTCGAGCCAACGATTGACCGTGTATATAGGTCTATATGTGAGATATCTTAAAGAAATTAAGAAAGCGTGTTCTTGTGGCTAAAATGGATAAAATCAGATCAATACTAGTGATAGGGCGGTGTTGTGACTTTTAAGGAACACTGCTACTTGTGACTGTGACTTTGTAGTAGCAGTGATTTTAAACTGTTACTGTGACTGTAATAAAAATTATAACAGACAAAGGCCAATAAAGTAGAACAAAATTGTTTCCTTTTCATTTACGTACAATGTACATATTTATTAGAATAAACAGAAATTAGGCTAAAACACACAAATACTTTTTTGCTAAGTCTGCCATTTTGGGATATCTGTATTTATTTTCAAACCACCAATGAAATGAGTCCCAACTACGGGAAACCAGCCCATCTTCCAAATAGCGCTGAATTTCAATAATGCCTTTTGCTTCTACGCTACTATGTGGCTTATGATCATTAGCGTATTTATCGAAAGAACTCCATATTGATACTGATTGTTCTACATTTTTATACTCTCGCAACAAAGTTGCTAAAGAGAGTATTATAGTTTTGTTCACATAACGGTTGTTTGTAAGTCCTAAAACTAAAAGAGTCAGATATAAAGTTATATATACCAAAGTGATCAGGGTGACGAGTAGAGTTGAGATCCGGATGTCTGTCTGTCCGTCCGTCCGTCTGTCCGTCCGTCCGTCCGTGCAAGCTGTAACTTGAGTAAAAATTGAGATATCATGATAAAACCTTGGTTCAATAAAATGGTTAAGTTCGAAGATGGGCAAAATCGGCCCACTGCTACGCCCACAAAATGGCGAAAACCGAAAACCGAAAACCGAAAACCTATAAAGTGTCATAACGAAGCCATAAATAAAGATATTAAAGTGAAATTTGGCACAAAGGATCGCATTAAGGAGAGGCATATTTGGACGTAATTTTTTTGGAAAAGTGGGCGTGGCCCCGCCCCCTACTAAGTTTTTGTACATATCTCGGAAACTACTATAGCTATGTCAACCAAACTCTACAGAGTCGTTTCCTTCAGGCATTTCCATATACAGTTCAAAAATGGGAGAAATCGGATAATAACCACGCCCACCTCTCATACAAAGGTTATGTTGAAAATCACGAAAAGTGCGTTAACCGATTAAAAAAAAACGTCAGAAACACTAAATTTTACGGCAGAAATGGCAGAAAGAAGCTGCATTTAGACTTTTTTTTAAAAATTGAAAATGGGCGTGGCGTCGCCCACTTATGGACCAAAAACCATATCTCAGGAACCACTCGACGGATTTCAATGAAATTCGGTGTGTAATATTTTCTTAACATCCTGATGACATGTACAAAATATGGGTGAAATCGGTTCACAACCACGCCTTCTTCCAATATAACGCTATTTTGAATTACATCTGATGCCTTCTCTGTATAATATGTATGTATGTATGTATATACATACATTAGGAAATGAAAATACAATTATATACTCAAAGTACACAAATTGATCTAATCTAATTAATTTTACAAAACAAAATAAAAAATATGTAAATGACGGATAATGAAATCTCGATTATCACTTTATCATGCGAGAGTATAAAATGTTCGGTGACACCCGAACTTAGCCCTTCCTTACTTGTCTTCTGTTCTTTCAGTCTGAAATTCTATTTCTTCCCTTTGCACTTCTATTAGATAACGTTTTATATTTTTTTTGTGCCGATTCATCAGTCAACGCCACTAATTTGAATCTGGGGTCGAGAAAAGTAGCTATCGTAAGTGTATTGCTGTGTTGTAAACTGCTAAAACGTTCCCTAATTCCATTTAAAAAAATTTCAATCACTTTTTTTATGGTGTTTGAAAATATTTCAGTTCGCCTGTGTCCATACACATATAATAGACCATTTGTGATTGGTTTTACCAGCGAACCTGTGCAATACGTTTCACCACTAATGCTTACTGTAGTATCTCTAAATACTTCAGAAGGATTCTTCTTTTACAATTAAATTAATTGTGTGAGCAATATATCCAAAATGCTTCCAACCTAACTTATTAATTATGACACTTTTTATGTTACTAGCATTATCCGAAACAGCTAGCAATATTTTGTCCTTAATTTTCCAATCACTTATGATTTGTTGTATCGCCTTACCTAAGTTTTCAGCTGTATGATTTTGCTTTATTTGGGATTATGATAAAAGTATTGACGTTAATTCAAAATTTTCGGATACATAATTTGCCGTTACAGCAATGAAACCACACATAACTCGTTTTTGTTCTTTTTGACAGACATCTTTAATTTTTATTAAGTATAAGCAAAATGATTTGTAACCGTTTCGTACAAAAATTAATGTAAATATCCGTTATTTTTTAAAAAGCACATTTTTTAAGTAATAATAAATATAATCTCTGAAGGTTTTTTTCAATATAAGGATACTCAATAGAAACTATTTAAAGTAAACGAAAACTTCATTTTAAAAATATTTCGTTACTTATATTTACAGTACCAATATACATATATGTACATATGTATATAAAATTGATGCAATTTTAAGATTAAAAGTTTTATAATTGGCTTTACTACCGCATTGAGGTTTCTGTAATCAATTTAATTTGTACATAAGTATTACCCGCTTAAAGCTAAATTAACTTATTTTATATATCAACCATAGCAGTCATGGTTAAGTAGCAGTGACAAAATCACAGGTACTGAAATATTTTCTATCTCTAGTCAATACTACTCCAAGCCCCATATGCCTAAAATGCGAATTTCAAACTTCCGGTTGAATATATAGCAAATATAAATTATTTCCACAGCACTATGTGCTTTTATTGAAATCCAAGTTGAACAAATTATTTACTTAGCACTACGTATATTTAATCAGCACTATGTTCTGTTGTTGAAATCTAAATTAGAACTGAAACTTATAAATAGAAGCCTTTGATTTCCCTACTCTAGGCACAATTTTGGCTTTACTGTTACTACTGCACCTGATGTTGTTGTTGTTGCTTAACTGCATCTGCTGTTGTTGTTTAGACAACAGATGAATCGCTGTTACTGCGCTGATGTTGTAGCGAAGAACTTGCAAGTTGATGAGAAAACGCTAATGCGGACTATTCCCGCGCTTACTGCTCGGTGTTTTGTTAGTTAAAAAAACTATAGCTGTAGCAATGGTCAAAAAAGAAGTGGTGTGCTCCGCTCTGGCGTAGCGGTAGCAAAAAATTGGGTACGGTAGTAGAGCAGAGCTAATTAAAGTTTTCATGTGCTGTTCAGAGCACATACTTTTACATTGTTCTGCTATGGCTCTGCTACGGCTCCCGACAAAGTGAGAGCGATAGATATAGCGTAGCAATAATTCTAGAAATTTTGCTGCTACGAAGTAGTAAATGAAAACCGTGATTCCATGTAGGTTTTTCATTTGTCCAAGGTTCCTCAAATTAATTTTGCGCAAATAAAGTAGGCTTAAAATTTCCAAATATTGGGGCAACAATTTTGTTTAACAGTCTCAGTCAGTTTATCGATTTGCTGCTGTACTTGAGTGTTTATGCAAAATGACTGTCATTGGATTCCATAAGTTCTTGTGCTTTAAATTTAAATTCATTGAAATCGTCGAAATCTGCTTCGCACTTGTCTATTGTGAATTTTCACCGTGTCAATCAATCGATAAATTTGATTAATGTCCTGAACAACTGTAGTCATGTGTGATTGGGGAAAAACGTGAAATATATTTTCTTTCTCCCGCAAAACGGTGAGGTAATTCATCAAATTCGTTCTATGCGTTAAGTAGTCATATTTGTCCCAAACTGCTACAATTCCGTCAATATCCGGTATGTAGTTGGATTTTGTAAAATTAATAATTTTGCTGTCGGATCCCTGAGTACGCAAAAGTAGTAAAATAATTCTGTAAACTTGAGAAAAAAAAAATAAAAATTATTACCTAAGGTTACTCTAGTGAACCTTCCTATTATCTATTAAAACTGTTCATCCTAGATACTTTTGAATCGTTTTTTCCATAAGAACTTTTGTAAATTTATTGCCAATTCTTTTATTGGTCCTAAAATAAACTTTATCTCCTTGCTTGAAAAACCTAGTAAGTTTACCGCTATTTCCCCTTGGAAAACTGCGGGCACATTTTTCAGTCCTAAAGGAAGTCACAAATTTCGTACTTTCCATTGTTTACAGAGTAGCAGTCTTTTCCCTGTCCTTCTCTACCAACTTAATTTGGTGAAACCCCGACTTTAAGTCGAGTATTGTGAAAAATGCCGATTTCCTATGTTACTTCAAATAATCGAAGAATCTGTTTTGACTATCAACTACCATCCATGAGGATCTTCCTCCCGTTCTCGTCTATCCGTTTTTTGTTGACAACCCATATAGCATTATTATATGGAGATCGAAAAGAACGAATTATTCTATGTCGTAGTAAATCATTAATTTCCTGTTTTATAAATTTTGAAGCGGCTTCAGGTAAGGTATGACTTTGAATAAATTGGTTCGTTATCAACTGTCCCAATTGTGACTACCACATTGGTGTGAAACGGCAGAGTCTCCTCTGGATTTGCGAGAACTTTTGAATATTTTTCCAATATAAAAGAAATTTTTTCCGTATTCCCTGGTTCTTTAAGAAAATTCCCATTTCCAACTATTTTATTGACATTTTAACAGTCATAATAAGATATCTTCTCTTCACCGCTCCTATAGTGAAAGATTTCTTTTTGTGAATCTGTTGTTGCGTCAACGTCTTTAAAAAAGTCAAACCTAATAATCCCATCATCGTTTAAAGAATTTATTTCTTCAAAAAAGTCACATTGTGACGCATAATCATTTATTTCTAGAGATTCATAACATCGGGTCTACAGTCACTGCTTCATATTCTTCCACTTCTACTGGAGGCTCTAAAGCTTTTAGTCGTTCTGTCAGCTGTCCTATTGTGCTCTCGAAGCGGGCCCTAGTCCTTTCCGTAGCTGCAGTGACGGCAGCTGTCACTATTACCATTAATGTCTCCTCATTCATTTTGATGTCACTTATAAACTGACTACTTTTTTTAATCCTTTACTATTTATTTCCTATTATATCAACGATTTTATTTTACTTAATTCTTTAGCGCCTTCTTTAATGGCTATTTAAACACACTTAAACAATTTAGCCTACCGGCCACTTTAAGAATTTTGTTTACACTTTTGAAGATTTAATAAGCGCTATGCGCTATTTTTTAAAAATTAACTTCAATACATTTTTCGTTTATTTATTCATTTATTTATGTTTTTTATTTCTTCTTTTTTATATTGATCAATGAGTAATTACATGATAATATTATAGATCATGCTGCCAGTTCTCCTTGGTATGGTTTCGCTAATCTTCCATCTGGAGTATACTCTAAAAATTAATGCAATCAGACCAGGTCTTAGCTTACGTCGTTTTGACTTCATTCCTTGCTCTAAAACTCATATCATATATATATAATTTCGACCCCTTTGGTTGAATTTATATTACATATGTACCATTTATTTAATTTGTTGAGCTAATTATGTTGATTTTTATGTCAATATCTCGGGTACAAAAAATATAGCAATTCAACTAAGTTTCCGCCTATAATACACAATACATAAGTCAATAAGATACCAAATTTAATTGCAATCCAGTAGGTTCTTCGTATAATGCAAATTTAATTCTTGCGGTAGATTTCCTAACATAAAGGCTTAACAACACCTAAACGTATTTCACATGCTTTGATCCTTAAAAAATGCATTGTATAAAATAATCGGTTACAACCCAACTTAGCCTTTCATTACTTGTTTTTATTTTATTTCATATTCAATTGCAAATAATGTACAATTTCTGACTTTCCAGCAGTCCTAAAAATAATTTGTTAAGTCAGTATTTGCGATATTTCTATGAAGTTAAGTGCTTTCTTAACAGTTTAATTGAGTGTTTTTCTAACCATTAGCAACATATGTACATATATGAATGAAATCGGTTTAAACCCTCCATAAATGGCATTCGCTCCTCCAATTAGATTTTCCTCAAATACCCAATATTTAAATATTTCGTCTCTTTGTTTGAGTTTATATTTCAAACATCTCAATTAAATTAAACGAGATATCTTAATTAGCAAAATGTCATTTGTTTATACAAATTATAGATATCCGCATGTCCTTTTTCACAAATTGCTCTGATGAATATAGAAATTTATCTTAAAGGAAAAAAGATAATGGAGACATTTTATCACCCAACCACAATTTCGTCGAAAAATGATTTATGAATTCTTACCTAACTTATGAAAACTATAAAGTTTGGCCAACACATGAAAATGTTTCCCGAATTTTAAGTTTTGAAACTTGCGAGATTATAAAATATTCGTTTACAACCGAACTTAGCTCTCCCTTACTCTTTGATTTATTTTTTCGTCTTGCATTAATAAGCTTCTTCATCTTCTTAATTGGCGTAGACACCGCTTACGCGATTATAGCCGAGTTAACAACAGCGCGCGAGTCGTTTCTTCTTTTCGCTACGTGGCGCCAATTGGATATTGCGTCGAATACTTTCAGAGCTGGAGTGTTTTCATCCATACGGACAACATGACCTAGCCCGCGTAGCCGCTGTCTTTAATTCGCTGAACTATGTCAATGTCGTCGTATATCTCGTACAGCTCATCGTTCCATCAAATGCGATATTCGCCGTGGCCAATGCGCAAAGGACCATAAATTTTTCGCAGAATTTTTCTCTCGAAAACTCGTAACGTCGACTCATCGGTTGCTGTCATCGCCCAAGCCTCTGCACCATATAGAAGGACGGGAATTATGAGCGACTTATAGAGTTTAGCTTTTGTTCGTCGAGAGAGGACTTTACTTTTCAATTGCCTACTCAGTCCGAAGTAGCACCTGTTGGCAAGAGCAATCCTGCCTACTTTTCTACTAATTATCTACAACTTCAAAGTTATGACTGTCAACAGTGACGTGAGAGCCAAGTCGCGAGTGCGAAGACTGTTTGTTTGATGACAGGAGATATTTCGTTTTGCCCTCGTTCACTGCCAGACCCATTTTCTGTGCTTCCTTGTCCAGCGTGGAGAAAGCAGAAATAACGGCGCGGGTGTTGAGGCCGATGATATCAATATCATCGGCATATGCCAGCAGCTGTACACTCTTATAAAAGATTGTACCTGCTCAATTAAGTTCTGCAGTTCGAACTATTTTCTCCAGGAGCAGGTTGAAGAAGTCGCACGATAGCGAGTCGCCTTGTCTGAAACCTCGTTTGGTATCGAACGGCTCGGAGAGGTCCTTCCCGACCCTGAAGGAGCTTTTGGTGTTACTCAACATCAGTTTACACTGCCGTATTAGTTTTGCGGGGATACCAAATTCAGACATCGCGGCATAAAGGCAGCTCCTTTTCGTGCTGTCGAAAGCAGCTTTGAAATCGACGAAGAGGTGGTGTGTGTCGATTCTTCTTTCACGGGTCTTTTCCAAGATTTGGCGCATGGTGAATATCTGGTCGGTTGTTGATTTTCCAGGTCTGAAGCCACACTGATAAGGTCCAATCAGTTTGTTGAAGGTGGGCTGTAATCTTTCACACAATACGCTCGATATAACCTTATATGCGATGTTGAGGAGGCTAATCCCACGGTAGTTAGCGCAGATTGTGGGGTCTCCTTTTTTATGGATTGGGCATAGCACACTTAAATTCCAATCGTTGGGCATGCTTTCGTCCGACCATATTTTACAACGAAGCTGATGCATGCTCCCTATTAGTTATTCGCCGCCGTGTTTGAATAGCTCGGCCGGCAATCCATCGGCCCCCGCCGCTTTGTTGTTCTTCAGAGGGGTAATTGCTATTCGAACTTCTTCATGGTCGGGCAATGGAACGTCTGCTCCATCGTCATCGATTGGGGAATCGGGTTCTGCTTCTCCTGGCGTTGTGCATTCACTGCCAGTCAACAGGCTGGAGAAGTGTTCCCTCCATAATTTAACTATGCTCTGGGCATCGGTCACTAGATCACCTTTGGGGGTTCTACAAGAGTATGCTCCGGTCTTGAAACCTTCTGTAAGCCGCCGCATTTTTTCGTAGAATTTTTTAGCATTACCCCTGTCGGCCAGCTTATCAAGATCTTCATACTCACGCATTTCGGTCTCTTTCTTCTTCTGTCTACAAATGCGTCTCGCTTCCCTCTTCAACTCTCGGTATCTATCCCATCCCGCACGTGTAGTGGTCGATCGTAACGTTGCGAGGTAGGCAGCCTGTTTTCTCTCCGCTGCGACACGGCACTCCTCGTCGTACCAGCTGTTCTTTTGCACTTTCCGAAAACCAATGGTTTCGGTTGCAGCTGTACGTAAGGAGTTTGAAATGCCGTCCCACAGTTCCCTTATACCGAGTTGTTGACGAGTGCTCTCAGAGAGCAGAAGTGCAAGCCGAGTAGAAAATCGTTCGGTCGTCTGTTGTGATTGCAGCTTCTCGACGTCGAACCTTCCTTGTGTTTGTTGACGTGCGTTTTTTGCTGCACAGAGGCGGGTGCGAATCTTGGCTGCAACAAGATAGTGGTCCGAGTCGATGTTAGGACCTCGGAGCGCACGCACATCTAAAACACTGAAGACGTGTCTTCCGTCTATCACAACATGATCGATCTGGTTAGTAGTTTTTCGATCCGGAGACAGCCAGGTAGCTTGATGAATCTTTTTATGCTGGAATCTAGTACTACAGATAACAATATTTCGGGCCCCGGCGAAGTCGATCAGCCTCAACCCATTTGGGGATGTTTCGTCGTGGAGGCTGAATGTACCGACCGTAGTGCCAAAGATACCTTCTTTGCCAACCCTGGCGTTAAAGTCGCCAAGCGTGGGCGCAAATCAGCGATATGTTGAAGAACCTCGCTTTGACGAGGATGGTGGCTAGACGTTTATTCACCGCAGTGAATGATAGTACTCGGCGACGGAGTCTCTCTCCCACCACGAATCCAACACCAAACTTGCGCTCCTTTATATGGCCACTGTAGTAAATGTCACAAGGACCTACTCGTTTCTCTCCGTGTCCCGTCCATCGCATTTCTTGGACGGCGGTGATGTCAGCCTTTATTTTTGCGAGGACATCAACCAGCTGGGCAGCGGCACCTTCCCAATTGAGGGTCCGGACATTCCAGGTGCATGCCCTCAACACGTAGTCCTTATTTCGTTTGCCATGGTCGTCATCAAAAGGGGGGTCTCTCATCCGAGGCTGCTTTTTCTTTTTCATTGGAGTGTTTTTTTACGTGTCGGGTCCCAAACCTATGTAGGGGATGTTTCACCTTCTCACATTAGCTCCCCTTCGAACGGATGTTCTTAGGCTACCCAGAGGATACTTGGTCAAAGAGCGGAAGTAGTGAGCTGCTTGAGCCATGTGTAAAAGAATCGTTTCTGGCCACTCTCAAGTGAATGGCGATCAGAGAACTTTCCTCACTTGCGTGAACTTCTACACATGACTCCATCCTCCAGTAATAAGCACCCAAAGGATAAAAACTCTTTTCTGCTCCCCACTGTATTAGTACCTTTAATAAAAAATATGATAGAAAAATAGTTTGCGTTAAAATGGAGCTTATTGCATAAACATATTTGTATGTCTATAAAACATTGCTTATATGCCAGTATGCAAGTTGTGAACTTTCTGGCATGATTCAACATATATTTACATACATATAAGGATATATGTATTTATAATATTTTATATATATGCATGTATCATTCTACCAAAATAACCACGCTTGTTGAAGCTGTACGTATAGTTTGTAAAGCATATGTAATTCTTTGTTCCTTTACTTTTGCCGCTTAATTGAACTATCGAAATACGATCGGCGACCAGCCATAAAAAAATCGTTTAATTGTTATAATTTTTTCATTAAATCAATAAAGTTTAATGGGGGACATATCAATTTTCTATAAATTGATTAAGACGTTTTGATTGGTTGGTATGACCGTATATTATGCTGTTATCGCTTAAAAAGTGGAATGAGAGAGAAACAGAAACTCAAACACACAAAAAACGTCGTGTTGAAATATAGCAGTATAAAGTTTTTCAAAACGTTGCCTTTGCTATTGATAAACTATTGCTAAACAGGGGACCGAGATTTCTTCATTGCTGTCCCATTCCTCATCGTCTCCGCTGACATCTATGTACTGTGGTGGTCAAAACATTTGCAACCAGAATGACTATTTTATTTTAATACATTTTTTTTTAACTTTTGATAAAGTATTCCTTTATCTATGTATATATATTTTTTATTGGAGATTTTGTTTATACAAATAATCATAAAAACTGAAACAATAATTTATTTGCTTATAACGGTAAAAAGGCATTAAATAAACCAAAGTCAAAATTCATGTGTTCAAAACATTTGCAACTTTTAAGTATTCTAAAAATATTCTAAAATTTTTTCAATATTTAGTTGCATAGCCATTATTTTTAATAACTTCAGCACATATTCTAGGCATTGAAGCTACTAGACTTTCAATGTAACTGTAAGGGATCGCTTTCCATTCCTTTTCCAATCTGGCGAAAAGCTCATCACCATTCCGGAATATTTCACTGCCTATTTTGCGTTTAACCATCATCCACATATTCTCAATCGGGTTGAGATCGGTAGACTGTGCCGGCCATACCATAGTTTTTTATATGATTTTCCTCTTACCATGATTTTACGAGCCTAGACGTGGGCTTAGGGTCGTTATCGTGTTGGAAAGTCCATACAAGTTGCATTTCCCAATCGGCAAACGGCAGCATGACATTAGTTAAAATGTCCCTATAATTTACAGCTGTCATGGTGTCAGTTATACGATGAATTGGACCAATAACATTACCGGAAAAGCACCCACACACCATAATATTACCCCCTCCGTGTTTTACTGTAGCAGTTGTGCACCTTGGGTTATATTTTTCACCTCGCGGACGCCGAATATAAGCTTTGCTATCTGAGCCTCGGAGGTTGAATTTGGATTCATCTGACCATAAAATTGAGTTCCATTTCTGCTTAGCCCAATTTAAGTGTGATCGAGCAAAACTCAACCTCTCTTTTCTATTTTTTGCAGAGACATATGGCTTTTTCGTACATCTGTAACTGTTGTAACACGAGGCCTACCTCCTCTGTGAACTGTGTGGATGTTCTCAGTCCGAATAATACGGCAAATCGTTGATTTATGTATGGAATATTTTAACGATATTTCTTTTTGCGTTTCATTTCATTCCATTTCTAAAATCTTCTTTTATTTTTGCTTTAAAGTCCGAACTGTATTTATTGACTCCGATTTTCAACCGAAAATATAATATTACAAAGATCACAAAACACGGAAAAATTTGTTAATTCTAGAAACGCGAAAGACTGAATGCAAACTCTTAGTAAAATAAAAACGCATGAAGTTCCACTAATTATGTGGAATGCGATTACCGTTATAACTTGCTTTTTGTTAAGTAGCAAAATAAAATAAAAATACAGCAAATATCAGTTGCGAATGTTTTGAATACTTGCATTTCATATTTTCCACTGGAATATTGCTTTGTTTTTGTTATAGGTTAAAAATAACAATTTTAACAGTACATATTTAACAAATACAATAACTTAAGCTCGGAAAAGAGAAAAACAAAGAGCACAAAAATTACTTTAGCAACAAAAAACAAATGGTAGAGACAAATATTTGATTTTGGTTGCAAATGTTTTGACCACCAATGTATATACATGTCTCTGTGTGACCCTGAAACTTTTCCGCAATAACACTTTCATCAAATATCGTTAAATGGTTAGGTGTAGTCACAGACATAAAAAAATTACAATTAAACATTATTTCTTTTCTTGTAAGTAAGCAACATTAATTTAGGTTTCAACTTGACTTGGCATAAAATAAAAAAATAATAACTTTAAAAATAATGGCTGTTTGTGTTGACGCAGTTCCACCTGAAGCTCCTTGTGGTGACAATAACTAATCCTTGGAGATTAATCTCAAATCAATCGGTAAAAAAATATTTTTTTTAATAGATAAACCACCTTTTTTAATTAACAAAATGTCGGTCTTACGAAAAATGTTTAAAATTTTCGGGCAAATCCCAATAGTTTTATTATTTTTAAAAGTAGAAATGTAAGGCACTAGTTTCTCATGTTTTCAAAAATAATCTGTATACATATATTGGGAAGTCGAAAAAGTATTTTCGTATTTTGTCACTAGATGTCGTTGTAGTCGTATATCTCCAGTGCTACCAATCACATTGTGTCATGCCATAAAGTGTTAGAAAGGTGAAATTTTGAGCTTCATTTAACCACAAAAAATTAAATTCGGGGAAGTTGAAAGAAAGTTACAGCTGTTCAAAAATGAGTTAGAAATACGAAAAGACTTTTTCGACTACCCAATATTTCATTGAAATCCACCGAGTCGTTTCCGAGCTACAGTGGTCACTAGTTCAAAACCATGAGAGGGGTTCTCTTGCTCTTGCAAAACCCTTGCACCGAGCACGTATTGCAAAATTTTAGAAGTTTCCAATTGGAGCAACGACACAACAACAAAACACACGCAGAAAAATATTTGCAATGCCTGTAGAATATGTAAGACCAAAACCCATGTTTGTTTTCGTGCATTTTACATAAAGACATATTTCGCCGTTAAATTTTTGAGAAAGGTAAGTTTTAAATCTTCTTCTTCTTTATTGGCGTAGACAACGGCGTGCCAGTCGTTTCTTCTTTTCGCTATGTGGATTATGCCAATTGGATATTCCAAGCGAAGCCAGGTCCTTCTCCACTTGTTCCTTCCACCGGAGTGGAGGTCTTCCTCTTCCTCTGCTTCCCCCGGCCGGTACTGCGTCGAATACTTTCAGAGCTGGAGTGTTTTCGTCCATTCGGACAACATGACCTAGCCAGCGTAGCCGCTGTCTTTTAATTCGCTGAACTATGTCAATGTCGTCGTATATCTCGTACAGCCCATCGTTCCATCGAATGCGATATTCGCCGTGGCCCAAGTCGCGAGTGCGACGACTGTTTGTTTGACGACAGGAGATATTTCGTCATGCCCTCGTTCACTGCCAGACCCATTTGCATTGCCTCCTTGTCCCTGGAGAAAGCAGAACTAACGGCGTGGGTGTTGAGGCCGATGATATCAACATCATCGGCATACGCCAGCAGCTGTACACTCCTATAAAAGATTGTACCTGCTCGATTAAGTTCTACAGTTCGAATTATTTTCTCCAGCAGCAGATTGAAGAAGTCGCACCATAGGGAGTCGCCTTGTCTGAAACCTCGTTTGGTATCGAACGGCTCGTTGCTCAACGTCAGTTTACACAGCCGTATTAGTTTTGCGGGGATACCAAATTCAGACATCGAGGCATAAAGGCAGCCTCTTTTCGTGCTATCGAAAGCAGTTTGGAAATCGACGAAGAGGTATCTGGTCGGTTGTTGATTTGCCAGGTCTAAAGCCACACTGATAAAGTCCAATCAGTTTGTTGACGGTGGGCTTTAATCTTTCACATAATACGCTCGATAGAACCTTATACGCGATGTTGGGAAGGCTTATCCCACGGTAGTTAGCGCAAGTTGTGGGGTCTCAATTTTTATGGATTGGGCATAGCACACTTAAATTCCAATCGTTGGGCATGCTTTCGTCCGACCATATTTTTCAATGAAGCTACGGCAAAGAAGCATGAATACGGCCGGTCTTGAAACCTTCTGTAAGCCGCCGCATCTTTTCGTAGAATTTTTGAGCATTATCCCTGTCGGCCAGCTTATCAAGCTCTTCATACTCACGCATTTCGGCCTCTTTCTTTTTCTGTCTGCAAATGCGTCTCGCTTCCCTCTTCAACTCTCGGTATTTATCCCATCCCGCACGTGTTTCTCCTCGTCGTAGCAGCTTTTCTTTTGCATTTTCCGAAAACCAATGGTTTCGGTTGCAGCTATACGTAAGGAGTTTCCTTATACCGAGTTGTTGACGAGTGCTCTCAGAGAGCAGGAGTGCAAGCCGAGTAGCAAATCGTTCTGCTGTCTGTTGTGATTGCAGCTTCTCGACGTCGAACCTTCCTTGTGTTTGTTGGCGTGCGTTTTTTGCTGCACAGAGGCGGGTGCGAATCTTGGCTGCAACAAGATAGTGGTCCGAGTCGATGTTAGGACCTCGGAGCGTACGCACGTTTAGAATATAAATAAAAATCATCGGAAAAGTCCTGTGACAAACACAGTGCTTACCAGTGCTATGAGAGACAAATAACATGAAAAGAACCGTACAGAAAGTATGGGGGAAAGATAAAGTACAGAAAAAAGCCAATATTAAACTGTATTCACTATTCAGTATATAAGGAAAATTTCACAATCTAATTTCATTTCAATATATCACTTCCTATGAGGTAAGGTTAGGCAGGTTACAGAATTTAGCCTTTCGCTATTTAAAAGGGCATCTCGACAGGCTAAAGTTTATGGCATACTAACTGTCAAATCTATTGCCATTGCCGTTACCAAAACTTTATGTGGGCATTTGTGATCATAACATAATTCTCTTGCTCTTGCAAAACCCTTGAACGGTGCACGAATTGCTGATTGCAGAACTGCACAACAACAAACACACGCAGAAAATTATTTGCAATGGGTGTAAAATATGTAAGACAAAAACCCATGTTCCATTCATATTTTCGTGCAATGACACGTAAAAATATAATTGCAACCCTGTGCCACCTGTCATTTTACATAAAAACATATTACGCCGTTAAATTGTTGAGGAAGGTAAGCTTTAAATAGATTTTCGATTTATATTTAAATTATAAAGATTTGTTACAGTTTTTTGTTAAGAATGGATGCAGAAGGTGCGCTAATTCACAATGGTCATGCACAATAGTCATTCTCAATAAATTGACCGAATCAGCAGTTCATATATCACTAGATTTTGTGATGGGTGCTCTCTTAGCCTTGCATATTTCGGTATAGGATTTTTGCATTTTGTGTCATCGTTCAATCTTACAAGAGCAAGAGAATCCCCCTAATCATTTGCGAAAAGCTGTCGGGTAGGTAGGTTCGAGCTGATAAAGCGCATGTTTTGAGCTTTTGAACTGTTTAAAGTTTTATTTAGATGAAAAAAATGTATGTGGAAAATAAAAATAGCAGAAATATACTTTTTTCTCCAAATGTATTTCTTGAAAAAAAAGATTTCATATTTTCGGACTATAATAATTGTAGCATAAATTTTATATACCAATTAGAATAATAAATTTGATATTAGCATTGATATTTTCATTTATGCTTGTATAAGTTTATTATATTTTAGACTTCGCTCATTCGCCAATCCATTTTGTATAATTTTGCCGCAAATTAATAATATTAAACTGAATATTAATTTTTTGGGAAAATGTATTAATTTATTTTGAAAATGTACTTTATTTTTATAATTTAACACAACCGTCTTAATACTCACTCTACTAAATTTAATATCACCGAAATGAAACTGCCGCCGGTATATGTGTAAATGGGATGTGTTGCGTCTTCGAAATTTTCATAGAAATGAAAACTGATCCGTCAAACTGCTGAAGCGACAGTTCATGGCTTTCAATATATGGCATACTAATTAGTATTCCATAAGCAATATATGTACCATAAATTTTTGCCTTTCAAGATGCCCCGTAAAGGGCAGTATTGGTAGCAGTACACTGCAAATGAATTCAATTGAAGAGTAGCGCTGATGACAGGGATAATGGGATGCCCAACTTATTCCAGTGTGAAAGCACCTCAAAATTTTTTATAACATTTCCCATTATGGCCACAACGAACAAAATAAGAATTTTTGAGTATTTAAATTAAAACACCCAACATTTATTACGGTTGCAAATTATTATATATTGGACTTTTAATATATGGCGAAACTACTTAAATCCTTTTTTATGATTTTATGGTAATTTAAACAACTAGCTTTTGATCTTTCAATATTTAATAAGGTGAATTAAGCCTGTTAGTTCTCAATTAATAAATGTTTTTAATCATTTGTAATTGAAATATAATTCTGATATGCAAAACGTAACGAGATATATTTTAATTTCGCATTTTCTTTGATTTTCATTGTTTAAAATTTTTATTATCGATCTAGAACGGCGGCAACAAATTCCTCCGTTCACATGCAGTACTTGTTCAATAAATTATGAACGAAGAAAAAAACCAACTTTAATCATTAAGAAAAACATAAATATTTGGAGTATTTTAGAAAAACTTTATTTTTTATATGCTATATACATTAAACTTAAATTATTATATTTTTGTATTGAATCATATTCAATATTTTGTCTGTGCTAGAACTCTGCATATTTTTTTCTTCGTTCGTAATTTATTGGAAAAGTACTGCACCAAAAATAGTATAATTTCAATCTGGCCGTTTCAGTCATTCCAATTGCAAAACGTCAAAACCTACCCAATCCAGTCAACTGTCAAATTTCGGTAAGTGATCGGTTCTCACATTTCCAGTGACAGGAGAGTTGGGCATCTCTTTATCTCTGGATGTAACAAATTCCTCTGTTCACAAAATTTTTTTTTTTGTAACATTTCAGTCTGGCCATCGCTCGTTTCCAATTGCTAAACGGCAAAACCTCCTGAACACGATCAGCTCTCAAAGTTCAGGAGGCTTTGACATTTAACAATTGCTCTCTCACTTGCAATAAGAGATGAGTTGGCCATCTCTTTATCTCTAATGTGCTGAACACATAGAGAGCGGCACGACATGGCTAAAAAAGATATAAATAAACTGGCTTATCCGGTGCGCTTTGCTGCGCAGTTCGTAGATATATTAATAATTTATTCAATTTTTTATAATCTCGCAACAAAGTTGCTAAGGAGAGTATAATAGTTTTGTTCACATAACGGTTGTTTGTAAGTCCTGAAACTAAAAGAGTCAGATATAGGGTTATATATACCAAAGTGATCAGGGTGACGAGTAGAGTTGAAATCCGGATGTCTGTCTGTCCGTCCGTCCGTCCGTGCAAGCTGTAACTTGAGTAAAAATTGAGAAATCGTGATGAAACCTGGTACACGTATTCCTTGGTTCAATAAGAAGGTTAAGTTCGAAGATGGGCAAAATCGGCCCACTGCCACGCCCACAAAATGGCGGAAACCGAAAACCTATAAAGTGTCATAACTAAACCATAAATAAAGATATTAAAGTGAAATTTGGAACAAAGGATCGCATTAGGGAGGGGCATATTTGGACGCAATTCTTTTGGAAAAGTGGGCGTGGCTCCGCCCCCTACTAAGTTTTTTGTACATATCTCGGAAACTAACATAGCTATGTCAACCAAGCTCTATGGAGTTATTTCCTTCAGGCATTTCCATATACAGTTCAAAAATGGGAGAAATCGGATAATAACCACGCCCACCTCTCATACAAAGGTTATGTTGAAAATCACGAAAAGTGCGTTAACCGACAAACAAAAAACGTCAGAAACACTAAATTTTACGAGAAAAATGGCAGAAGGAAGCTGCATCCAAACTTTTTTTTTAAAAATTGAAAATGGGCGTGGCGTCGCCCACTTATGAACCAAAAACCATATCTCGGGAACTACTCAACCGATTTCAATGAAATTCGGCATATAATATTTTCTTAACACCCTGATGTACGAAATATGGGTGAAATCGGTTAATAACCACGCCTTTTTCCAATATATCCAAGCTATTTTGAATTCCATCTGATGCCTTCTCTGTATAATATACACATTAGGAACCAATGATGATAGCGGAATAAAACTTTACACAAATACGGTTTTGAAAAATATGTAAATGACGGATAATGAAATCTCGATTATCACTTTATCATGCGAGAGTATAAAATGTTCGGTGACACCCGAACTTAGCCCTTCCTTACTTGTTTTAATATAAATATTTATCGGCTTTTATACTTCAGTTAATTTTTTTTCATTATAGACGTTTTTGTCATCTTCTTTTTAAACATATTGAATATTCAAATATGCGATAAATTTGCCAAAGCAATTGCCTATTTACAGATTTTATGAAATATCCACAAACGACAAATCTAAATTTTTATTTATTTGATGTTTAAGTGTAAACAAAAACATAAGAGAAACAAAAAAATAAGCATTTGACATGAATGAGTAATGTCACATTATATTGTTACTTCAGCAAAAGTCAACTTATTTAGCAAACAAAAAAACCTGAAATTTCATGGTCTATAATTATAATCTGCGATAATAATTACTCTGTATTTGAAAATAATGTGATTTTCCATTCATAAAAGTGTAATAAAACAGTAAGTTAATAGCCAAACAAAAAAGTCAATAACAAATACAATATAATTCAATATAATAAAAAAAAAGTTTATTTCCAAAGTATACCATACAAAAAATGACGATGAAAAGATTCGATATGAGAAGAACATTCCATTCTGATTATCTTCAGGAAAAAACAGTTGTTGTTCAGTCGATTGATAGCCCATCGAGCTTCACCGTAAAATTCAGACCGGAAGAAAGGGAATACCATGATGTAGAGCAAATTCTGAATTGCCGATTAGCAAATATCAAGCCAAGTAATGGGAAATACTGGTCGCGAGAAGCTATCAAATATTTTGAAGAAATTGCTTTGAACGATTCGTACGATATTATCCACTCACTCCATAAAATTGTTATAACGCTAACATTGAGAAGCGTACATAAATACGAATAATAAGAAAATTGTCATAGCGATTCAATAAAAAATTCAACAAAGTAATACTCTTCAAACATTGAAAGTATTTATTCTTCAGTTTCCTCTTATTTTTACATAAGCGTATATAATAAATTGTAAATCTCAAAAATTCGAATTCTAATCTAAAACATTTTGATAAAAAACGTTCTTAGTTTTACTGTCCGGCGCATGAATGAATTCACTGAATAATTTTCAATAATTATTCTTTTAAATAGCCGGAATAAAAAAGCAAGCGACCGAAATTGAACGATTCAAATAATTTACAAATCAAAATATTGAAAAACAAAACAAAAAAGAAATTGTATGGAAAGTCGCTTTTTGGAAATTTCCAATTTTTTCACTGAATAATTTTAAATAATTATTCTTTTAAGTAGCCGGAATAAAAAAGCAAGCGACCGAAATTGAACGATTCAAATAATTTACAAATCAAAATATTGAAAAACAAAACAAAAAAGAAATTGTATGAAAAGTCACTTTTTGGAAATTTCCAATTTTTCGACTTTTCCTTATGAAAATTATATGTTTTTTTTATATCTAACCCTTTCCAGATCCACAGCGAACAACTTCTGATTTCATGAAGATTGGTTCCGCCGTTCTCGAGGGTTAGCGTTACTAACAAACAATCATTTTTACTTACATATGTACATACAAAATAAAACGTTTGTATGGGAAAAAGAAAAGGGCTGTTTTTAGGGGTTTTCCGGCAACTTTCGTAATTTTTTCTTACATAAGAACCTTCTCCTAATAATAACAAATACAACAAAAAAAATCAGCCAAATCGGTTCAGCCGTTTATGAGTGATGAAATTACATCCATAAGAACGTGTGTATTTTAATATTTGAGAGATGTCCCTTGAAGTCTGTCGCTCTCTATGTATTCAGCACATGATACGCATAATGTTTGTAAATTTGTCTACACACAACTTTTAATACAAATACAGTGAGCTCTCGTTAATTCTAAACTAGAAGGACTCTTAAAATATTCTGAATTATCGAGTTTTTGAAATAACAAATGGTTCGAAATTTGTGAGAGAAAATAAAAAAAACTTCGAATTATTAAGTGTTGATCAATTATTATTTATTAACTGCTATTCTATAACAATGTCAAAAGTGTAGAGGTACATTCGCACTCAAAATTTTTAGCAAATGCCCTAAAAAAGTTATGAATCCCATATGAGCTCTTAATATTGATAATAACCCGTGCCGCAACGACGATTTATTTCTCATTTAAATAACATTGGGTTTTCGTACTTTTTGCAATTAATATTTTCTTTGCGAAACCGATTATACATTGCTGCGGCACCGAATTATTTTTGTAGGCTCTCCATGCCTTGTCAATCAATAAAATAGCTGTCAGAACCGTGGTATTTACAGTTAGCTGCTTGTCGAGAAATTCTGAAACGAGCTTAACAATTTCTCTGCGATAGAACGTCTTAAAATTATGAATGATCCCTTGGTCCAATGGTTGTAATTTGGAAGTTGTATTTGGCGGAAAGGAGCAGAATTCCACGTGAAAAAATGTAGGACGACTGTCGTGTTAACTGTTAAAAGCCAATTGTTAAAAAGTTCTGTCGAACGATAATCAGTAGAAAATGATTTCACTTCTTTGAAACATCGCTGTTTCATTACATTTCCTATCACTAAGTTTTTCCGACCCGTCCACATTTACTGCAAGTAAAACTGTCAACTTTTCTTTACTATGTTTCCCCCCATAACTTTTTTCATCTTTCCGATAAATATTTGCAAAATAGGCCAGTTTCATCAGTATTAAAAATGTCTCGGGCAACAATTTACCGTGCTAATCTAAGCAAACTGCATCATCAACACTTCCACTTTCCGCACAAACTTTTTAAAACACAACTTCATTTCTCTTTTTGAAATTTCTAAGCCACACTGCGCTTGCCGCAAAGTTTTTTATGCTTAGAGTAGACGCGAACTCTTTTACTTTTTTCTTAAAAAAGTTTCCGCTAATAGACACTTTTTTAACCTTTACACTGTCTTAATGACCAGCTTTCTTCCAGACGAGGAAATTCACCTGCAGTAGTACTTTTTCGTACTCCAGCAGGTTGAGCAGCATTTTCTCCTTGTGCCTCATCATGGTTGAGAAAGTACTCAGAGAAATTTTAAATTCTTTTGCAACATCACTTTCACCTTCCCCTACTTTTTAAATGAACTTCTTCTTTTCAACAATCGTCAAACATTTATACTTTCTAGGGCTCATAACTAAGACAAGCTTTTAATCTGTATACCAACGAAAGAGTAACTGCAACTGAATGATAACTAAACAAAAAGGCTCGTATACGTTAGTACATGTTTGAACTTGTTGCAAAATGTACTTACAATCTTTCCGCCTCTTTCTTATGCAACGTTGAATTGTCGAGTGTTGGACACCTATAAGCGTCGTTTTGCTACATAGTAATGATTTTTTCGTTCGAATTACCAAGTGCATAAAAATTTATTAATTTAGTTCGAAACATAAAGATATTCTGAAGGGAACTTGTGATAATTTTGAATTATAGAGAGGTTCGAATTATAGCAGATTTGAATTAACAAGAGCCGACTGTATGTATGTACATTGATTGTTTCACGCGAAATCTCGGCTGCCACCAACAACCAATGACCGAAGCTCACGTTTTTTCAAAGAGTCGAAGGACTGACGCGACGACTAAGCATCACAACATCACGTTGTTGGTAGAAAACCCGAGCTTTGCCGACACAAACGAACGAACGCCGATTGTTACCTCTTATCTTGTCGCTGTAACAGCCTTATAGCCTTGACAGACGGCAGCTATGCGAGTTTGAAACTCTCATAAACAGCTCATTGTCCTTTTTATAATATTTTCAATGAAAATTGATAGAAGATAAACATTACTGTTGTTAGCCGACCAATTTTTACCAAACCATTTTTTATTACAAAAACATATCAACACATTATTTTTAAAACTGCATCATAACATAGAAGTTATATTGATATTATATTGAGAATTTGATAAACAGCTGTCAGGGTTGCTTGTATTTCATTCACAATAGATGAAAATTGGCCATTTTTAACAATGTTGCCAACGAAAATCTCACAAACTCCCTAAAATTTTGAAAGTTATTTTTGGATTCAGCAATGGATTTAGCTGTGGTAACTTCTGAATTAATCCCGAAAAATGCAATTAAACTGGTTTAACGCTGCCGTCTGTCAATGCTATTAGCTACAAAACAGCAAAAATATATATATGTTTGTTTATATATGAGCAAATTTTGCATGCCGCGGAAAAATATATATTTTAGAATTGTAAAATTATCTCTAATAATTTTAGAATTGAAAAACATTTTAAATCGACCAGAGCTATGTTGCCATTTTTGACGTTTTTTGTGTGCTTTTCGGTTTGCGAGGTTGACACTTTTCCCTTCTAGAAGTAACATCAGAAATTGTTCAATTTATGATTTTATTTGAGACGATTGTTGTTTTTTTTAGAAGAATGTTTGTAGTTTTTGTGTGCGACATATTTATTTATGTGTACGCATATGTGCATGTAGGTTTGTGTACACATTATTTGTTCTGCAATATCATACACACATATAATATGTAGTATATCCACAGAGCAGTGCGCGCACATTTCATTACTGATAACTGAGGAAATTTTGATTTAAATTTGAATTTGAATTGTACACACATCTGTATGTGCACACACTTCTTAAAAAATTTCAATTTAACACAAAAATCCCCATTAACATTTTGAATTCATTTGTTACAAAAATGTGACAAATGAAGAACCAGTCAGTTTTTAGCAAACTTCACATAAATTACATGATAAATATGGCGAACATAGCCTGAAGATTTGGTTCGGATAGGTGAGCCCGTTCTTAAGTTATAAAATTACAACGAAAAGTGAGATTGAATTTTATATATTTAGTAGAGCATGAAGGCATATTTAACCTTCTGTATGCTTGTATTTATATACTTATGTTATATATGTACCTAAAAACTAGGGTATTTTCACAAGTTTCTTTCTTTTTTCTGAAACGCTCACCGAAGTTTCAGTTTTTGCCTCAAAAGAAGGATCCAACCTAAAAACCTATTTATTTTCAATTTAAGTCATGTTTACATCAATTTACTTTTCCCATATATTTTACATAGGATTTTTTTATCTTTTGTTATAATTTTTAATCTTCAAAGCAAATAATTTTCTAAAACAAAACTTCCCGCTCTACAAAAAAGGTATTAGAATTTTTGTTATAGTTAAATTGAAGAATCAAATGTACTGTATTCACCATGTTTTATGAGTAACACATAATGTACGTACATATTGGGTAGTCGAAAAGTATTTTCGTATTTTGTCAATAGATGTCGTTGCAGTAGTATATCTCCAGTGCTACCAATCACACTGTGTCAGACCATATAGTGTTGGAAAGGTGATTTTCTAAACTTCATTTAATTCGGGGAAGTTGAAAAAAAGTTACAGCTGTTCAAAAATGAGTGAAAATAATGAAGAAATTCGCTATATTTTGACATTTTTGTATAAAAAAGGGAAGAATGTCACGCAACCCACCAATGAAATTTGTAAAGTTTACGGAAACGATGTTGTATCAGTTCGTGTAGCACAACAATGGTTCGCTTGCTTCCGTTCTGGAAATTTCGGTCTGAAAGATGCACCTCGCTCTGATCGACCTATCGTTGAAAACTTCGATGACCAGAACCGTCACATAAGCAGCCATGACATCGTTAAAGACCTTAAACTTTTATAATCATACGGTTTTGAACCATTTAAAAAAGACTAGCTACAAAAAGAAGTCCGATGTTTGGGTACCACATGAATGGTCTGTGAAAAATTTAATGAACCGAATTAACAACTGCGATTCTTTGCTGAAACGAAATGAAATCGAACCATTTATGAAGCGAATGGTAACAGGAGATAAAACGACAATATGTGAAAGAGATCATGGTCCAAGCGTGGTGAAGCTTAACAAAAGGTCGCAAAGCCAGGATTGATGCCTCGAAAGGTTATGCTGAGTGTTTGGTGGGATTGAAAAGGAATCATTCACTATGAGCTGCTCCAGCCTGGTCGAACGATTGATTCTTTATTTTACTGACATCAACTGATGAGATTGAAGCAAGCAATCGAAAAAACGGCCTGAACAGATCAACAGAAAGGGTTTCGTCTTTCATCTGGTCAAGGCTAGACCACACACACCTTTGATGACTCGGAAAAACTGGGAAAGTGTGGCTGGGAAGTTTTGATACATCCATCATACAGCCCTGACCTTGCACCATCGGACTACCATTTGTTTCAATCAATGCAGAACTCCCTTAATGGAGTAAAGTTGGCTTCAAGAGAAGCCTGTGGAAATTACTTGTCGCAGTTTTTGGCCGAGAAACCAGAAAAGTTTTACACCCATGGAATAATGTCTCTTGCGGAAAAATGGCAAAAAGGGGGCAACCAAAATGGTACATATTTGATTCAATAATGTTCATTATAAATAAAAACAAAAAAAAATAAATTAAAGTGTGATTAGAAATACCAAACGAATTTTTCGACTATCCTATATACATACAAATAACCTCTATGAATGCTCAGTATATTTGATTTTTAAATTTAACTGCGTATAACTTTTAAACAATTGTTTTTATAAAAAAAATTTTGAGATCTTTTGCACTACAATATTTTGTATATCACTTTTAAACATTATAGATTTACTTGCTTAATGCAGAATATCAATACAATGCCATTGGAAAAGAAATATCATTAGACACGGTTTAAATTGAAAATAGAGAACCTGTTTACGTTGAATTCTTATTTTATTGCAAAAACTGAATTTCAAGGGGGCGTTTGCAAAAAAGCGATTAGGGAAATAACCGACGCCCTAATAAATATATAGTAGTTTTATAATTTTTGGTATTTATTGCTCAATATTTGGCCAAGAAAAGCTGCTTTTTTAAATAATAATTTGTTAGGTTTAGCTTCTATACATTATCCCTATGTTCTTGCTTATCGATTGGAATAACAATACACTTATACATTACGCTTTCAAACCACACGAATAAACACAACAACTGTATATCGAAATAACCACTACCCCCACAGAATGCTGTGAGGCATAACTTATCGCTGCATAAATGCTTTATGCGAGTTGAGAACGTGAAAGGGGCCGTTTGGACAGTAGATGAGATTGAGTTTTACAAACGACGACCACAGCGTACAACTGCTGCAGCAGCAGTGGCTGCAGCAGCAGCTGCAGCGGTAATGTCGACAACAGTTGCTGACAATGCTGCCGATGGCGGCGCTTGTAGCAAGAACATTTTCAGTGGCCGTGATAATGGGGGCAGTAGCAGTGTTACCAGTAATAGCAGTAGCAATGACAATGTGGGTGATAATAACGATTTCAATAGTAGCGCTGGTGTCCGTATTTCTGCTGCAATGGACAATAGCTCACTGACGTTGGGCTATGGGTACGTGCGAAAACACAACCATGTCATATAAACCCTGCTCCTGAATCCTATCCCTTGGTCTTCTATGCAGTCGAGATCATATTCTCGATCTTGTTCCCTAATTATTTTATTAATTGCCTATGTAATAATTCAGTTAATTATGGTAAACTTTTTATATTCATGAAATGCATACATTTTTTTGGCATAATCTAATTCACACACATATTTATATACACGCATATGCTTTTTACTTTTTTATACACAATTCAACATACCGATTGAATATGACTCGCAGAATATATCAAAATCTGTGAAAAATTAGTTACCAAGCAGCACAAAAAAATCTGTCTTATGTGATTTTTAAGCAAACTGCGTACGTAGGTTGCCTTTATATCTCGGGATTGTAGAACAAAAACAAATATTAATCATCGAAAATCACTTTATTATTTTTCAAAATAACATATTTGTCAAAGCACTACTCTGATTAAGGTATCTCTAAAACATTCGTTTTGAACACAACCGCGTCTTCAGGTACTTCTAGTTTATTATTTACATACGGGAATAAAAAAGTCAATGGACGAAAAATTAGGATAATACGGTGGATGAATCTTTAACTCGATGTTTTGAGTGCTCAAAAATGCAATTGAAACAACTGAACGACATGTGAGAGCTCGAATTGTCGTGCAGAAGAGTGATACGTCTTCGGACGCTGGTTTTCCTGATTTCTTAAAAGATAACTGGCAAACAAATGGTTGTGTACCACTCAGAATTTATTGTTTTGCGTTGTTCTAGTGGTATGATTGCGACATGTCAATTTTTTCCAAAAAAAAACAGGCAACCATGCGTCGTGCGTAAATAACATTTGTAAATTCGACTCATCTAGATGCACCCATACATTCGACTGCTCTTTACTTTCGGGGTCATACGCGTAAACCTACGATTTATCACCTGTCACGACATTGGCAAATAATAGAGGTAAACGATGTCAGCTACCTCACCTGCCAACAAAGGGGAGTCCTATCGTCCGATAACTTTCCTCCCGCCAGAAGTGAATACACTTGAGGCCTTGCTACTCCTGACCTTCACTCCCCACCTGAGATTAACAAACCACCAGCATGGATTCCGAAAAATGCACCGCCACAGCACTTAGCATCAAAAAAGCCCAGATAGTTCATGGCAGACCAGAAACTACCATGTGAGAGCATAATGAACTCCTCTCTAAGCAGTTCCTGCTGAGATGCTTTCCCAGCGGAACCGTCTCCTAGGAAAATCAAGAGATCAATCATACTTACACAGTACCTCGACCAGACTTTGGACGGAACAAACTTCCTGAGACTTGAAGAAACTGCCGATTCGATTGTAGTATTTTTAAATCAACTCACATATTTTTCATTGTTGCTTTCCAATTCTTGGTCAAGTTCTTTCGAGTTTTCAATGGAAATTTGTTGGTTATTCTCATTGCATTTATGAGGGCATTGTTTGTTGACTGCGCAGTGGTTAGTTTTCGCAACAGCTCATTTGTGGTCAACTTGTTGTTTAAATTTTTCTATATTTATATTTCCAAACTTGCAATATTGCATGACAAGAATCTGAAAACATAAATTAAACTTGTTATGTAGTTAAATCTCTGCTTTTCGTATTAAAAGAACTTACATTAGTTTTTGTCATTTTCCACAGCCGATTTCACACTAAAAGACTTCAGCTCGTGGTCATAGACTTGATCCGCTTCTTCTATGTCAATGTTAACAATGAATACGCCCAGGTCTACCATCGATTTCAAAAGTTCCGTAAATAGATTGCAGCAGTCTTTCAAAACTTTTTCATGTATACGAGTATAAACATCATTACCTTTTTTCGAGAATCCTGTAATTTGTATTGTCATTCCTGGTTTGAGGTAGCAAAAATTATCCAGTAATTTATCGTTGATATAAAACACGTTTCCATAAAATCTTTTGTAAATACGTTTTTACCATACCAATATCTGTTATTTATTTGTTGTAATGTTTCTAGGGGTCTTTTAACGAATTGTTTTAGGGTTTGCAAGAAATTTTCGAAAGCATATGCTGAGAATGAATTCAGAAAACCGCAGGATTGAACGGAATCCACCAAAGGTGTACGAAGTAATTAAGCATTTGTTTTATTTCTTTTAAATTGTTTGCATAGGTTTTTTGTGACGAAAGCAATGCATTGCACAGCGCAACAAAAAAGTGATAATAAATACGGTCAGATACAATGTCTTTCAACGCAACCATTCCCGTGTAAAGTACAAACTGTCGGAACTGTACTGTTTTCCATCTTGCAATTTCATCTAAGCTTCGTGGTTTTCGATTAAATACGTTGGATATGTAAGGTATGTACCTTACCAAAGTTTTCGACAGTGTAATTTTCTGTTGCTTTGTCAACTGATATCCCACATTCGGACATTTGGGCATTTTAGCATTTTTCTTACAACTCCAAGAGCTAAAAGGTGCATTGGTTCAACAGGAAAAGTGGAGACCATTCCCACACCTATTTCTTCGAGACACGATTTTTCCATTTTTTATGATGGCCCACGCTATTTCTTGCAGCAAATTCATCAACAGTTCGAAGATTTTCCGACAATGTACTGTATATTATTGTATTGTTTATTTTTTCACCCACTTGTTTGCACTTGCTGCATCCTTGAAAAGAGTTGTGACTCACTGTTTGGCTGGTAAAAGCTCTTTCTGGGGCATCGCAAAGAAAACACCGCACTTTTACTTTAATTCTTTTGCCATTGACTTCCATTCCATATTGCATTAAGATTTTTAGCTCATAAGCAAAATCGTGTAAATTATTCATGTCTGCCGGTTTCTGTTTGTCTTCACCAATCAACATCACCTTCGTATTTCTTTTGTGATGCAATTTTGCCAATATAGGCCACAAGTTTACATTTGAGCTTTTGTACAAAGATAAACCGTCAATACCGGCATCGATTTGAAATTTATCAACGTCACTAGATGCTTTTCTATATGCAAACAATTTCCTGGCGCAACAGTTCTCTATATGCAGGTCGCTTGTCGTACAGAAATATTCTCCGAATGCAATATTTTTAACAAATCATCGAAGCAGTTCCTTGTGACCTTATGACGCTCAGTCCACATTTTCAATTAATTTGTCAAAATTGTTTTGTTGTGAACTTTTTCTTTTTCAATAAGTTCCACTCAGACAATATTGATGTCAAAACTACAATTCACCGCATCCTCTTCAGAGTCACTAGCAACATTTATGTTTTTAGCCATTCCGTAAAATTCACTTTCTTCGTTTTAATTAGTCTTTCCATATGCATTTTCGAGAACATATTTTTATTTCTTTATTCAAAATTTTAACACAATAACAAACGAATTTTTAAATTAAAATAGCAGTTCATCTAAACACAACCAACTTTCTGCAAATTTTCTTCAAATGCTTTGTTATTTTGCTTAGTCACAAACACATACAGGGTGAAAAATTAATAAGCAAAGACTTTACGAAATAATGCAAATATTTCTTCTTCTTCTTAATTGGCGTAGACACCGCTTACGCGATTATAGCCGAGTTAACAACAGCGCGCCAGTCGTTTCTTCTTTTCGCTGCGTGGCGCCAATTGGATATTCCAAGCGAAGCCAGGTCCTTCTCCACTTGGTCCTTCCAACGGAGTGGAGGTCTTCCTCTTCCTCTGCTTCCCCCGGCGGGTACTGCGTCGAATATTTTCAGAGCTGGAGTGTTTTCGTCCATCCGGACAACATGACCTAGCCAGCATAGCCACTGTCTTTTAATTCGCTGAACTATGTCAATGTCGTCATATATCTCGTACAGCTCATCGTTCCATCGGATGCGATATTCGCCGTGGCCAATGCGCAAAGGACCATAAATCTTTCGCAGAATTTTTCTCTCGAAAACTCGTAACGTGGACTCATAAGCCTCTGCACCATATAGCAGGACGGGAATTATGAGCGACTTATAGAGTTTTGCTTTTGTTCGTCGAGAGAGGACTTTACTTTTCAATTGCCTACTCAGTCCGAAGTAGCACCTGTTGGCAAGAGCAATCCTGCGTTGGATTTCCAGGCTGACATTATTAGTGGTGTTAATGCTGGTTCCTAAATAGACGAAATTATCTACAACTTCAAAGTTATGACTGTCAACAGTGAGGTGAGAGCCAAGTCGCGAGTGCGACGACTGTTTGTTTGATGACAGGAGATATTTCGTTTTGCCCTCGTTCACTACCAGACCCATTTTCTGTGCTTCCTTGTCCAGCCTAGAGAAAGCAGAACTAACGGCGCGGGTGTTGAGGCCGATGATATCAATATCGTCGGCATACGCCAACAGCTGTACACTCTTATAGAAGATGGTACCTTCTCTGTTTAGTTCTGCAGCTCGAACTATTTTCTCCAGGAGCAGGTTGAAGAAGTCGCACGATAGGGAGTCGCCTTGTCTGAAACCTCGTTTGGTATTGAACGGCTCGGAGAGGTCCTTCCCGATTCTGACGGAGCTTTTCGTGTTGTTCAACGTCAGTTTACACAGCCGTATTAGTTTTGCGGGGATACCAAATTCAGACATCGCGGCATAAAGGCAGCTCCTTTTCGTGCTGTCGAAAGCAGCTTTGAAATCGACGAAGAGGTGGTGTGTGTCGATTCTCCTTTCACGGGTCTTTTCCAAGATTTGGCGCATGGTGAATATCTGGTCGGTTGTTGATTTTCCAGGTCTGAAGCCACACTGATAAGGTCCAATCAGTTTGTTGACGGTGGGCTTTAATCTTTCACACAATACGCTCGATAGAACCTTATATGCGATGTTGAGGAGGCTAATCCCACGGTAGTTGGCGCAGATTGTGGGGTCTTCTTTTTTATGGATTGGATCTTCATGGTCCGGCAATGGAACGTCTGCTCCATCGTCATCGATTGGGTAATCGGGTTCTCCTTCTCCTGGTGTTGTGCGTTCACTGCCATTCAGCAGGCTGGAGAAGTGTTCCCTCCATAATTTAACTATGCTCTGGGCATCAGTGACTAAATCACCTTTGGGGGTTCTACAAGAGTATGCTCCGGTCTTGAAACCTTCTGTAAGCCGCCGCATTTTTTCGTAGAATTTTCGAGCATTACCCCTGTCGGCCAGCTTATCAAGCTCTTCATACTCACGCATTTCGGCCTCTTTCTTCTTCTGTCTGCAAATGCGTCTCGCTTCCCTCTTCAGCTCTCGGTATCTATCCCATCCCACACGTGTAGTGGTCGATCGTAACGTTGCGAGGTAGGCAGCCTGTTTTCTCTCCGCTGCGACACGGCACTCCTCGTCGTACCAGCTGTTCTTTTGCTCTTTCCGAAAACCAATGGTTTCGGTTGCAGCTGTACGTATGGAATTTGAAATGCCGTCCCACAGTTCCCCTATACCGAGTTGTTGACGAGTGCTCTCAGAGAGCAGGAGTGCAAGCCGAGTAGAAAATCGTTCGACAGTCTGTTGTGATTGCAGCTTTTCGACGTCGAACCTTCCTTGTGTTTGTTGGCGTGCGGTTTTTGCTGCACAGAGGCGAGTGCGAATCTTAGCTGCAACAAGATAGTGGTCCGAGTCGATGTTAGGACCTCGGAGCGCACGCACATCTAAAACACTGGAGACGTGTCTTCCATCTATCACAACATGATCGATCTGGTTGGTAGTTTTTCGATCCGGAGACAGCCAGGTAGCTTGATGAATCTTCTTATGCTGGAATCTAGTACTACAGATAACCATATTTCGGGCCCCGGCGAAGTCAATCAGCCTCAACCCATTTGGGGATGTTTCGTCGTGGAGGCTGAATTTACCGACCGTAGTGCCAAATATACCTTCTTTGCCCACCCTGGCGTTAAAGTCGCCAAGCACGATTTTGACATCGTGGCGGGGGCAGCTCTCATAAGCGCGCTCCAAGCGCTCATAGAAGGCATCTTTGGTCACATCGTCCTTCTCTTCCGTCGGGGCGTGGGCGCAAATCAGCGATATGTTGAAGAACCTCGCTTTGATGCGGATTGTGGCTAGACGTTCATTCACCGGAGTGAATGATAGTACTCGGCGACGGAGTCTCTCTCCCACCACGAATCCAACACCAAACTTGCGCTCCTTTATATGGCCACTGTAGTAAATGTCACAAGGACCTACTCGTCTCTGTCCTTGTCCCGTCCATCGCATTTCTTGGACGGCGGTGATGTCAGCCTTTATTTTTGCGAGGACATCAACCAGCTGGGCAGCGGCACCTTCCCAATTAAGGGTCCGGACATTCCAGGTGCATGCCCTCAAATCGTAGTCCTTATTCCGTTTGCCATGGTCGTCATCAAAAGGGGGGTCTCTCAATGCAAATATTTACTTACAAATAATATTGCATCACCTTGTATTTGTTGTTTACATATTGTATTGTACCGTTTTTCATGCACTTACTTGATTGTAAATATTAATGCAGTAGAATTTAGCCGCATAGCTTACCTTTATGCATTACCTTGTGTCGAAGAATTCTACATAGAGTTTTCTTTGAGATTTTATAATATTTCTCTCGACCAATCGACTCGAGCCTTTTTATCGATCCACAAATACAAAGTAGATGTGGGATCCACCCTTAACAATTTTTATACTCTTGCAACCAGTTGATACATAGAAATAATCACTGTAACGTGAAAAGTTGAAATCCGGTTGACTGTCTGTTTGTCCGTCCGTCCGTCCGTGCAAGCCGTAACTTGAGTAAAAACTGAGATATCTTGATGACACTTGGTAGGCAGCTTTCTTAGTAGAAAAAAAAATCGAGTTCGTAGATGGGCGTAATCGGACCATTGCCACGCCCACAAATCGCAATTAACCGAAAACCTATAAAGTGCCATAACAAAGCACTAAATGAAGATATAAAACTGCAATTTGGCACAAGGGATCGCAGCAGCCAGTGGCACCTGTGGGCAAAAAATTTTAAGAAGTGGCCGTGGTTTAACATATGTATCTCCTAAACGACTAAAGCTACAGCAACGAAATTCGCTCAGCACGAATATTACAAGATCTTCTACTGATAGTGTGAAAATGGATGAAAACCTCGCTTACTCCCCATATAACGGTACTGTTCAAAACTACTAAAAGCGTGATAAAACAAAAATAGCCGCCGGAATGGTATGACAAGGCTTTATAGTGGCCGGTGTAAAAATTGGACGATGGGCGTGGTTACGACTAATCGAATTCGATAAAATTTTCTACGTGACATTCTTTTCATATTTTTATGTTATGTTGTGAAAATGAGTGAAATCGGACAATAACCAAGCTACTTCCCATATAGCACAGTTTTAAATTCTAATTGATTATTTTTCTTTCCATTACACAAATCAAGAAGCAATTAATATAACGTGATTAAACTTTGCACGAATATACTTTTGGTGTATAGTATGCCACCTTACGACCAAAAATTGTTTACAACCAAACAGTTCAAGATCTTAGGTACCGAATATTTATACTACGGTACCTATAGTTGACTTTCGATCGAAAATGTCGGTCAATGTGTGATACATAATGAAATTATCAGATAATCGTTCACTTATGGTATGCCTGTATGTCCCCCATATACCTAATATACAGATAATCGAACTTCCGGGTGACTTTGTACCGCATATATCGGCCAATATGTGAGATATCTCAATGAAACTGAGCTAGCGTGTTTTATTCATAACAGTGTATCTTTGTGCCTAAAATAGATAAATTTGAGCGAAAACTTGACTTATGTATACACATAATAGTATGTAGTATTGGGAAAAATAGATAAAATCTTGTCGATACTACCCCAACTTTCATATACTACATATAATGGTTTTCGTTTTTCTACCAAACCTTATACATCTGTCAGTATACGTAGGTTGCTATATATATTTCTGGCCTAATAATGTAAATAGGCATATTTATCAACGAAAATGTTTTTTTTTTGTTTTTTTTTTTGTCGATTGCTGTTTTGTTTCGGGCTCATACGCATAGATCCACGATTCGTGGATCGATCTTATAAACGTCTTTCGAAGCACCGCGATCGTATTTTTTCAGCATTTCTTTACACCAATCCACACGAGCCTTTTTTTGAGCGATTGTCAAATTGTGTGGGATCCAACGAGAACAAACCTTTTTTACGGCCAGGTGTTCATGCAATATCGAATGTATGCTGGTGGGAGAAATGCATACCTCTGCATAGGCATGCCTCTATCTGAAGGTATGTTACATGACGGTCTTGCATTATCAGTTCACGTAAGGCATCGATGTTTTCTGGCACAACGGCTGTTTTTGGACAACCTTCACGGAATTCGTCTTTGAGCGAGCGTCGGCCACGATTGAATTCGTTGTACCAGTTTTTCACAGTGCTATAGGAGGTGCTTCATAGCCATAGAAAGATTTTAGTTCATCGATGCACTCTTGTCGTGATAATCCACGTCGAAAGTTGTGAAAAATGATCGCACGAAAATGTTCACGAGTTAATTCCATTTTTTGGCTGAGATTATTTTTTTAATTCCCTGTAAATAAAACAATTCACGATTAAATGACAAAACGTTCTGAGTGATATTATGCTAAAAAATGTCAAACTTTCCAATGGAAATGTCAGATTGCACCTGGCAACACTTAGTGTTGCCCCAGGCCAGAATATATTAGTGTAGGAAATATGTATATAGTGTAGTAGTGTAACCAATTAAAAAAGACATAAATTCGGTTTGGAAAATTATTTTTATTCATTTTAAAGTACAAAATGTGTGAATATAATCATAAATTCAGGACCAATTCGCTTTTGCTCGATATGACCACCTTTTGCCTTAACTATGGCCTTGAGACGGTCAAAGAACGAATCGCAAGCTGCCCGAATGTGACTTGCCGGTGTTTTGGCCCACTCACGGACAATGGCTGTCTTCAGCGCCTCGAGACTGGTGTATTTCTAACTTCGGACCTTGCTCTCCAAAATGGCCTAGAGAGAATAATCCATTGGATTCGCATCTGGTGAATTCGAGAGCCACGACCACAAACGTAATGAAGTTCGGAACGTAATGTTTCAGCCATTCTCGGTTCACTCGCGCTTTGTGAGACGGTGCTGAGTCTTGTTGAAACGTCTATAGTTTGCGACCGAAATGTTTGTTTGCCCAGGGCTTCAAAGCAGCCTCCAGAACACTTTCCCGATAATAAGTCGCATTTACTTTGACACCAGGCTCGATGAAAACAATTGCAGAGCGCCCATCTCAATTGGAAAAATTTTTTCGTCAGAAAACATAATGTTCGGAATTTAACCGTTTTCGGCCAAGCGAAACAACTGCTTCGCTCTCTCAAGTCTTACTTGTTGCTGCTTCGGTGTGAGAACATGGGCCTTTTGGAACTTGTAAGGCTTGACCTTGAGCTCATTTTTCAATATGCGTCGGATGCTGCGGATATTTTCAGTTGTTTGGCCGTTTGATTGGCACTTCGTCGTGGATTTCGCTCAAGTCGCTTCTTCACTTTCCGAACCATCTCACGTTACGTTGCAGTCTTTTGATGACCACCTCTATGGCGTTTTGCGATGCTACCAGTATCATTGTAACGAGTGTTGGTGCGATAAACAAAAACTTTATTCACATTAAGGTGTTTGAGCTCACAAACTGCTGGCTGTGATTTTCCAACTAAATATAAAGCAATCACACTATTACGTTTGAATTCTATCGCTGATCACTCTTTTTTGCGTTCACTTTTGTACACTTGTGAACAATACTCTGAACTGTCATTTAGCACATTTATAAACCGCTGATTCCAGTGCGGCAGCTGCGCGAACGGTCTGAAGTTGGTTCGAGTGCCGGACCCTGTATATGTTTATATAAAATTGTTTGGATTTCGATCCTCAGATTTACATTTTGCACCAAAAAGTATTTTCCTGGCTTTGATTCTTATAAGTTTCAAGAGTTTGAAAGGTTCGGTTGCTCCCGAACTTAGCCCGTCCTTACTTGTTTTTATATGTATTAAGTTCATCTGTTCCTTGTTGTTAGTTAATCCACGTCAAATTTTCGAGATTTTATTTCGTTTTCTTGCTGACACGAATATTTTAAAATATATATTAAATATTTTTGAACCGTTCTGGGTATATATACCATCAAAAATGTCAAACTTTATTATAAAGTTATAAGTTATCAGATTGCAACACAAGGGTTTCAAAATCCCGAAGTATAAAGACAGTCTACATATGCTGTGACATTATTTTGCCACTAAAACTACGAGTTTGTTCGGTAGGGTAAATAAGCTCTTGAGTGTAAGCGTGTATATGAGTAAAGATATTATTAATAATATATTATATAATAAAAAAGTTCTTAATATTATTAACTTTATACATGCACAGATTTTCCATTTCATAACAAACATATTCAAAAACTTTTTCATATAATGTTTAATAATAATAAATAATAAAAATAAAAATACTCTCTTTATTCTTTTATTTTGACATGCGGTGTTTTATTTATTTTAATATGTTTTCTACATTTTTAATTTTACATTTTCTCGAGACGAAATGAAATGTGTTAATTACATATATGTATGCCCTTTTGCCAAACTTTACTTTATGCAGAAATAAAATGTATATAATAACATACGATACTACTAATATTATCCTATTATAAATTTGTTAAAAATGTAATTCAACTTTTTTCAAATTTGCTTACAATTTGAGCATGCTATTTCGCATATAGATACTTTCCCTACTGGAAATAAACAATAAAATGGCAACTTCCGTTTTATTAAATTATTATTATACAACAATAAAAAAAACAATTATTTACTTAATTGCATATTTAAATAAATATTTGTGCGTCAAGTTCTTAATACATCTACTTTTCAAATTACTGTTTATAGTTTTTATTTACTTAGTCAAAATAAAACTTTTTTCTTAATATTAAATAGTTTAAATACGTATTAAACACATACACATAATTTATAGTTAATATATTTCAAAATATCTTGGTATATGATTAAACTGTTACCTTTACGAGAATACACTTAACATTATGGCTAACGTGAAAATTTCTTATTTCTTTTTATTTCTACATCACCAAATGTTTGAATTATTTGCAAACAAATAATGGTTACTAATAAAACACATAACGTCCGCGGCATCATCACCAATTTGTTATTGCAAAATTGAATTGTTCACTGAAATTTTTAAAATATCTGTAATACAATTTAAAAAATTCAAACACGCCATATATGAATATAAACGCACTTTTATTATATTCTATAAATGAATATATTCCAGAATGCCATACGCACAAATCTGTCGCTGCATAAATGCTTTGTGCGCTATGAAGATGACTTTGGCTCCTTTTGGATGGTAGACGACAATGAATTCGTGAAACGACGCCATTTATCGCGCGGCCGTCCACGCAAATATGAACCGTCGTCATCGCCTAAGACCAATTCGCAAACGTCCGTTAATGCTACTGCCGACAATGGCAACAACACTAGCCGAGAAGCAAGTGGCAACAGTGATTCACAACAATTATTGAATAGGCAACAAAAGCAGAAACAGCGCAATATGCACAGTTTCGGTGGTAGTCAGGTGTCTGGCCACTGCATCAATGTAGATTGTGATAGTGTCGGTCGTAGCGTTCAAGGTTACCATGCTGCAACGGATGCTGCTACTCCAGTAATGGCAGCTGCAATTGATGCCAAACAAGGCGACGATAATTACTCTAATAACAACAGTAGCAACGTTATTAAAATTAAGAGTAGAAATAATAATAATAGCAGCAACAAAAACAAAAACCACAGTATTATGGATATTAATAATGGCGATCATGACGGCATTGATATCTGCGAAGGTAGCCAAAGACATATAAGCGATTTTTGTAGCAATAAAAAAATAGCGAAATTTGATACTCAAAAAAATTATGAGATGCCTAATGATAGTAATCTACTTTGCATCAACAATACTTTAATTGGTATTAACACATTTAAAAATTTAAGTATGCTTGCAACGACTGGCAACAAAGTCGCTAGTGCTAGTGGTATCAACATCGTCAGTGATGGCGTCGCCGCTGTCGATATTGATACCATAATTGCGGTGAACAACAGTGGCGATGGCATAATTGGAAGCAATCGTATCGGTGCCAGTATCTATGGTGATGTCGGTGTCGTTACTGTTGATGCTGTAAATAATTTAAATGATGTTGCCGTAGGTGTTGGTGATAACGGTACCGACGGAATTTTCTCTTGCAACTATCAACCGCAGTAAGAGTATTAATCAAATAAAACAATAAAAACCAAACCTTTTGATGTTCCATAGTTCATATCATTTATTATATCCAGTTCTAATGAGTCATGTACATACATGTATACACAAATACTTACGAGAATAAGTACATATATCCGTATAACATATATATATTGGAATAACTGTATGTATATGTGTACATATGTAAGGTGTACATTAAACGGTAAGTAGCATGCATGCGCAGTGTAAATTGTACACATCTATAAATATCAGTATTGTTATGCAAAGCTTAATGAACAAAATATAGCCAACACAAAAAAACGTTAACTTTAGTTGCACTGAGAATGCAATTGCACAAATAAAAACTTCCATATAAGAACGTACCTTTGGCCGGTCAATTTGTATGGCAGCTATATACTATATGCATTTCCGACAAATGAGCAGTTTCTTGAAAGGAAAAGGGCGTGACGTAGATCTATTTCTCAAAAATCCAGCGACTAGTTCGCGAGATGGCTAAATCGACTCAGTTCGTTCCGCTGACCACTTATACAAGTATATATACATTTTATAGAAGCTCCTACGTTTCCTCGGTCCAGTACTATTTTTGATTTTACTGCTACTACTTTACTTCTATAAATAGGGTATATATATGTACTTATATATTTAATTGCTCAATATAAAAAGAGGCGTTGCATTCCGAATGACTGTCAGAATGTTCGTGCAATGAATATTTTAAGTGAAAGTTAAGATATCTTAATGGAACTTGGTGCACGTATGCCTCTGTATGTATTGTACTTAATGTACTTACATATATTTTTCAAACCACTAAAGCTGCATCAAACAAACTCGTTGATAGCAAGTTCTTCTAGAATCTCCTCTTTTTATACAGTATTAAATCAGATGAGTGTGATGTCCCCTATCCTTCATGAACCTAATATATGGATTTTACATTTATGGTATGACTTTATGGCATAAATAATATATCGGTCAATATGTGAGGTATGTGAATGAAATTGAGAGATAGACTTTCTTTCATAATAGTGTGTCGTATCTTGTGGTGTTAAAATCGGTTAACTAGTTTAGAATTTGGATGAACCGTGCAGTGCTTAAGTACCATTAATTAAAATAATTATAAGAAAGACATAACACCTAAATTCATTTCTGTTGTGCCTCCTTTCGAGGCATGTTAATGCAAGATCATTAAACCGTCTTAATTTAGTACTGAATAATTTAACCATCCTTAGGTCTTAATAAAAAACAAGTAAAAACTAAAGTACAACCTAGAAAATTTACGTTACCGTGCCACTTCATACATTACATTAGAATCCATGAGTAAAATGTAATGTACCTGAAAAAAATCGCCCTGGACGAATTCCTTTCGTTTTCGTTTAAGCCAAAGACAAACAAATCAGGCAGACTTATCTATTTATAGTTATAAGCTCGATAGATATTTAGCATTTTTCCCGCGGCGTTACCTAAATAAGATAAAGTTTATTGGAATAGAATATTCGAACGATCAGCATAGATTTCTCATAGTCTAGACTTTAGACCCTTCCGCAAAAGTGTTCATTATTAATTTAATCTGTTACTGATTGTCTGCAATCAACCCAAAAGAAACTTCATTTGAATTTGTCCAAAGTATTCGTAATACCTAGGAGCCCTGAATAGAACTATTGCTGAACTCTTCTACTTATCATCCTAGGAGTTGCGACCAGATTGCAGTTATATAAATTACATTATCGTCCTGTTTTGTACATCACTTTACCAACAGCCAAGCAACCACCACAAATATTTTACTTAATTTATTGTAAACTATGCAACTAAACTTTTCTTATTACACAGTCATTGAAGATGTTTGCATATTTTCATAGCAAGTAAGGTACTGAATTATGTAAACAGTTTACTCTTCATGGAACTACTGACTTCACTTTTCACCCACAACACGACCCTGCCACATATCTATTAGTACGTAATATAGAAAAGTTCTGGAAAAGGGTTTTGTAATAATTATAGAGAAAGTTTTGAAAAACGCATTAAAATAGAATTTATCCCAAAATCTTGTTCCTCCTATGATTACCATTGAAAATATATGGGAAATGGATGGTTATCATTATTCATTATATTGAAAAACTTATTAAAGCCCCTTAATGATTAGTTAATCGAAATTTTACATTAAGATAATGATTTTAATAAAACTGGAAAAAAGGGGGGGGCCGAAAAAATTACCAATTTTCTGAAAGGAAGAGTTTAACCACAAAATTTTTTTTAAAAAAATTAAAACCCCCAAAATTTCACAAAATCAAGAAGTTCATAGCTTTTTTTTTATTCTCTTTTCTAAAGGCCCCTTTCAACCCCTTGGGCTTTAAAGAAGTATTTTTTATCCTTTTCCTTAAAACCCTTGCAGAACTAATAACCCCCGAGTTCATCAAAATCAGAGGGCAAAAAGTTTTTAAAGATAATCTTTTTACTTTATCAAGTTTTTTTTTTAAATTTTTCCCGACCAGGGGAAAATTAAAAATAATTATTCAAAAAATCAAAATTAAAAAAAAATTTTTCTTAAATGTGTTTTGAAATTTTTTTAAATTTCAGCATTGTAAAACCTTTTTTGTTTTAGACGTCCTTGCGACCCAGGGCCCCCAGCACCCGCTCAAAATTTTAGAGGCCCGAATTTTCTAATTAAAAAAACTGAAAAGTATTTTTGATAAAAAAAATTTTTGACAACTAACCCTAAAAGATTTTTTATACTTTTTTTTTTCAAAAATTAAATTGACTAAATTAAGAAAGGGCGGATCATTTAGGAAAAAAAAAGCGATTTTTTTAATTTTTTTTTTTTTTGCAAAAAAACCTAAAGAAAATTGATCAAAAATAGTTTTATGCCCTTTTATTTTTTTAAATTCCACCCAAAATATAAGGGAAAATCCATGTTTC